>NC_081216.1:1739117-1799117 GCF_902713425.1 Acipenser ruthenus
TGGTAGCCCACAGCGATCCAGAGAGAGCTTCAACGTGCAATACCTTCACCACGCAGCAATGTGCCCAATATAAGCCGTTAAGTATTATTTGCGTGAAACAGGCTATGTGGCAATTTGAGGCAATGGCATCAAGTCATGCTGGTTAAAAAGCTGGTAGTGGTTTATTATTTTTTTCTAAAGCTGTGATCTATACAACAAAGCTGCAAGATGTAATTTTAGTTTAGAAGGGGGGGGGGGGAGCTGTTGGGAAGGTGAAAATGCATCGACTGGGCGAAATGCATAGACTGCAGGTCTATGCACCGGTTGAAATCTGACCCAACTGCCCTGTTGTTTCAGCTCACCTTGTTCCATATAGCTGTGGGGGGGGGGGGGGGGGCTGGAAGTGATTGAGGGAGAGGGCTGGAAGTGAGTGAGAGGAAGAGGAAGAGGGAGAGGGCTGGAAGTGAGGGAGAGGGAGAGGGAGAGGGCTGGAAGTGATGGAGAGGGAGAGGGAGGGGGAGAGGGAGAGGAAGAGGGAGAGGGCTGGAAGCGAGGGAGAGGGAGATGGAGAGGAAGAAGGCTGGAAGTGAGGGAGAGGGAGAGGGCTGGAAGTGAGGGAGGTGGAGAGGGAGAGGGAGGGGGCTGGAAGTGAGGTAGGGGGAGGGAGAGAGGGCTGGAAGTGAGGGAGATGGAGAGGGAGAGGGCTGGAAGTGAGGAAGAGAGAAAGGGCTGCTGCCCCCCCCCCCCTCGTGTCACAAAGAACAGATGATACATTGTATCACTGCATTGTGAACAATGTATCAATAAAATAATTAACATTTACTTTTACTAATGTTTTGTATATTTGCATACATTGTATTAGATAGTTTCCTACACCTTATTTAAATATATCAAATATACAGTATATGTAATATTAATAATCATTTAAAAACAACCCATTGTATACTGAGCATTTTTATTTTTATTTTTATTTTTATTATTATTATTATTATTATTATTATTATTATTATTATTATTATTATTAATAATAATAATAATAATATAAACTATTACAATTGAGGTTTCTCATTATACAATGAATAAGGGTTAGGGGGTATCTAAAAAGTCCCTCTTTGACGAACTTTTGATTTTTTTACTACTTCTAATCCAGAGCTGACTGAAGATCAGTGACATGAATCAGAATTCAAACGTTCCGCTAAGCCATTCCTGTATTAGGCTAATTGAAAAAACAAAACAAAAAAACACCCTACCACACAATGAAATACATTAAAAAAAAACCCACATAAACCTACAAATTTACCAGCACACGCTTTCAGCAAGCTAGCAAGCAAGCCCTATCCTCTCAGGATGGAATTTGAATGCGATTGCAGTTCCACGGGAGCCTGCGCACTGCTCCGCTAGCAAGAGAGGGCACAGAGAAGACCATTTTTAACATTGAAACTAATTCTGTCTGCCTGTTTCTTTATTTATTTTGTTGTTA
Source organism: Acipenser ruthenus (assembly GCF_902713425.1). Classification (NCBI taxonomy): domain Eukaryota; kingdom Metazoa; phylum Chordata; class Actinopteri; order Acipenseriformes; family Acipenseridae; genus Acipenser; species Acipenser ruthenus. The sequence goes on from NC_081216.1 coordinate 1,740,577, forward strand.
ATATTATTGTACCGCAGTGCGCCCGCCGTCACCACGAAAGCAAGCGAACAATGCGGCTGCGGGCGTGTGTAGGGGATTGGAACGATCCCTGTTCGTTCCGGTTCTAGAACTGAGAGATCCCGTCTGGAAATACCTTATGGAAACAGCATGAGGGAGATGGTGGGTGGCTGTTGCGTTTGTTCTGATGAGAGAGGATGGACAGAGAACCCGTTAGTGTACTGTGACGGACACGGCTGTAACGTCGCTGTGCACCAAGGTAAAACGCCTTAGCACGGGAAAGGGGAGAACGGGTTGGTGGGTGTGAAATAAAATCACTAGCAGTTACGATTTAATAAACAACGCTCATCATTACCATCCTCATTATTATTTTGCACCGGAATCATTTTGAATTTTTCCACCTTACCGTATTTGAGTGAGCAAAACCCGAAAAATATTATTATTATTATTATTATTATTATTATTATTATTATTATTATTATTATTATTATTATTATTATTATTATTATTATTCGGTTTGTTTTGGTGAGCTGCATCACGGTTGGTGATTAGAAAATCAAATTTAAAAATAGAACAGGCTCAGTAGAAATGCTAGTCTCCATCCCTTTGAAAACACGACCGTGACGTGTTTTGACAGTTTTGTGTTTCAAAACGGGCTGGTTCATTTAGCAGTGCATTGAAACTGAAACTCGTAAGTCTGTTTGGTCATTTATTTAATTTGCTATGACGTCAGGTGTTCACAGAATGCAGCTAAGCAAGGTATGACAGCATACACGGTACCCTTTAATTATGTGGCGTTCATTATTTTGTGCCGGCGTACTTTAAAGTACCGTTTAATTCACTCTGCGATTGTAATTAACGATGGCTGGCAGTTACTTTTTTCTGTTTGTTTGTTTGATTTGATTGGTTCCGTGTTTTGATTACACCGTGCGGTGCGCAAAGGGAAACCATTAGTTTGCTTCTTGTTAGATAACTGTGACATCTGGAAAACACCAAGTCACAGAAGTTGGTGTTGCTCATAAATTAAAAGTTTACTGTTTGACTCTGTGTGTGTGTGTGTGTGTGTGTGTGTGTGCGCGCATACTGCAGTCTCTAAAACACACCCTGTATTGTGACAGGTCAGCTGTAGTTCAAAGGCAGTGCCGTGTAGCGTGCAGCACATTGAATCGTTGCAGAACAGTAGCTCGTTGCAATTTACCTGTAGAAATACGGGATATAAAAAACGTAATATTAGATCCCTTATATATTAATACTAGCTCTACACCTCACAGGATAGCTATTGACTGTGCTGGTGTCTCTTTCCCTCCACAGCCTGCTATGGAATTGTCCAAGTGCCCACCGGACCTTGGTTTTGCCGGAAATGTGAATCCCAGGAGAGAGCTGCCAGGGTGGTGAGTAGAGCTGCAAGTGCTTCCCATAGCGTGGCACGGGGGTTCATGCATCAAGCACACCAGGATTTAAAATGCACTCTACCAGCGTGTTTGTACCAGGAGGGTTGACCCCTTTTCCACTGGCACACCCGAGCCATGGCGTCCCCCAGACGGCTGGTTCTCCACTGGCTGTCTGTCCAGCCGAGCGAGAACCAAACACTGAAACTGTGTCCTCACAACACATCTGAATCTGTCTCAGAGACGTCAGGGCTCCTTGTGGTGTATATAGATTCACATCTGAATCTGTCTCAGAGACGTCAGGGCTCCTTGTGGTGTATATAGATTCACATCTGAATCTGTCTCAGAGACGTCAGGGCTCCTTGTGGTGTATATAGATTCACATCTGAATCTGTCTCAGAGACGTCAGGGCTCCTTGTGGTGTATATAGATTCACATCTGAATCTGTCTCAGAGACGTCAGGGCTCCTTGTGGTGTATATAGATTCACATCTGAATCTGTCTCAGAGACGTCAGGGCTCCATGCGGTGTATATAGATTCACATCTGAATCTGTCTCAGAGACGTCAGGGTTCCTTGTGGTGTATATAGATTCACATCTGAATCTGTCTCAGAGACGTCAGGGCTCCTTGCGGTGTAAATAGATTCACATCTGAATCTGTCTCAGAAACATAATTTCTGTCATCACGTTGCATCAGTCAGTCACTCAGTCAGTCAGTCACTCACTCATTCAGTCAGTCACTCAGTCAGTGAGTCACTCAGTCAGTGAGTCAGTGAGTGAGTTGGTCGGTCGGTCGGTCGGTCCACTCAAGGAAGACGGACAAGGAGAGAAGTCAGAGGAGAGAGAGAAGTGCGTTCCCGTTGCGTTCAGTAATATATGAAAAAAAAAAAAATGTGCGCTCTGGATCCACCATTCTCAGCTCAAACACAGCTCCTCTTAATACCCCGTCATCGACATGCAACTCGACGCGTCCATTGCGTGTCGCATCAGTTTGCCCGGCCCGGCTGTACAGTGGAAACACAGCCAGTCTCTTCCTGAGCCTGGCTGGGTTGTACCGTGGAAAAGAGGTCATTGAGTTTGGAATACCCAAAGTAATGCTACGTATGAAGGACATGTAAATGACACACATACAGACATACATGCATTACTATTAGAATTTGACCCTTTGGTGCAAGTACTTGATAAGTCCTACTTTTTTTGAACCTGGACCAAAAAGAAAAAAGGCTGTGACTAGATGTACTTATATTTGTTCCATTTTAGAAACGAGCTTCCTCCCACAAGAGTGGCTTACAATGTGTGGCTCTAGTTATCATCGCATCTCAAACTGGGTTCATAATAGGAAGGGGTGGGGTTGCTGTTGTAAAAGCAGACGGTGAAGAATGCAGGCTAAAAAAAAAAAAAAGTTACAGAAAGGATGTTGATGGCATCTAGGCGTTTCTTTAAATACATAACTTTATTCATGCATGATGTATCTCTCAGAAGTACAGAGATTGCTTGCTTGCACCATGCATTTGTCATCTACCCTGCACATCATACAAATGTAACATTGTTAGATCGTTTTTTTTTTTGTTATGTTGTTTTTTTTCATTTTAGAGATGTGAGCTGTGCCCTCACAAAGATGGCGCTCTGAAGAGGACAGATAATGGAGGTAACTGTCAATATAGCAGTGTTACAGAACAGTGGGACAGCATATGACAGGCTTTCTTATTGCATCCACAGCTGCTGTTCCTTATTAATAATAATAATAATAATAGTAATAATAATAATAATAATATCTATTTTTATATAGCGCTTTTCATAGTGGACCCCCATCACAAAGCGCTTTACAGAGGTAGGCTGTGAACTGTGCATGATATGCAGAGTCACTTCGATTCAACATTGATTCAACATCTCATCCGCAGGACGGAGCACAAGGAGGTTAAGTGACTTGCTCAGGGTCACACAGTGAGTCAGTCAGTGGCAGAGGTGGGATTTGAACCGGTGACCTTCTGGTTCCAAGCCTTGGACTTTAACCACTAGACCACACCTTCCCCATTAGCCCAGGCAGAGAGCTGCCATATAGCTGTGTGTCTGTCTGTCTGTAGTGAAATGTGAATGCGGAGGGTGGGGGGGGGGGGGGTGAATATGTTAGCCAGTATACCTGCTATTTGCTGCAGGAAAAGCTATCCTGTGTCGCCTTAAAGTTGCTGTGAACATGCTGTTGATAAGATTTGGGCATAGCAGTGTAGTGTGACTTCATGCTGTTTGCTTACAATGAGTACGGATTGGGAAGTCCACTGTTCCCCGTGCACTGACCCCATCTCTTCTGTACCCCTGTGCAGGTTGGGCCCATGTCGTTTGTGCCCTTTACATCCCCGAGGTCCAGTTTGCCAATGTGCTGACCATGGAGCCCATAGTCCTGCAGTACGTCCCCCACGATCGCTATAACAAGGTACCCTCCAGCAACCACGTCACGCTGTCTGTTTGAAAAGAAACCGCACAGCATTTTTTCACGGATTTCGGTGACATTTAACCATTGTCGTGCAATCTGTAGTTACCCATGGGAATACCCATTTCTGAAAGACTAGTGTTAAACATATTTTGTATCATACAGCAAACGTTTGCCTTATTGACGCACTTCCTGTTACACTGCATTAGGAACCTGGCAGCCGGTTTAGTTAGAAACAACATTTCACATGTCTGTTGTTATTTATTTATTTATTTATTTTTACATGTATTTAGGTTTTTATTTTGTTGGATAATTCACCGATGGCAAAAATAGAATGTCTGTAAAAGAAAAAAAAAAAAAAATCCTACAATTTAGCATTCGCTGTTTTGCAGGGAAGCATTTCAATATTTAGGACCATCGGTTGTATAATAACTCTTAAACGATCCATTATTTTAAACAATATTTTTTTCTTTCTACTTTTTAATAAATATTATATTTTGAAATAACTATTTTTTTAGGCCGTGAAATAAGACTCATTGCAGAACTCTGAAATGCCGTGTTGTTGTTTTCTAGACGTGTTACATCTGTGAGGACCACGGTCGAGAGAGCAGGGCTGCGTCCGGGGCCTGCATGACATGTAACCGCCCGGGCTGTCGACAAGCCTTCCACGTCACGTGGTACGTGCCACGCAACACGCCTGTGTGTTTTATTATCTCATGCCCACGTTGCATTGACTCCCGTTGCATGATCCTAAGTCCAACCCAAAAAAAGGTACTCGGCACAGAGTAAACTTTTTCTTAAAGCATTTTTAAGGGCTGTCACTTTTACCTACCCATTGAAAATGACTTGAATAGCCCAGACTACAGTAGAACCTGTCATGTTGATTTGGTTGCAGGGGTCTATCGGATATGTACAAATATCAGATCTCAGAGGGAGTTGTTAAACTCCATTGTAGTTGCTTCATTAACGTCGGGGCATTAGATCAGGTACATCAGCATGTCTAAATAACCAAAGTAAGGTTATTCCCAAATGCACCGTCTTTTCCTTTTTTTTTGAATCTGCAACTCAATCCATTCTATCCTGTGAAGAGCTGAATTTACCGTTTCAGACCTCATAATAAAATGTGCATTGATCAGTTTGCATCAGTAGCATTGAGTTGGTAGCAGAAGGTGTGAGTGACACCTGCCAGAGGTCCATCGGGTAATAGAGGGTATCGTATCTTACAGGATCGGAGGTGACCGATTCTGCTGTACAGCTAAGACAAAAGTTTTGCATCACCCTATAGAATTAAATCATTCTGCTTCATGATTTACCTATACTTAATGTATACTTAATTTCGAAATCTAACATAAAATAAAAGGTCTTCTTTCTATTCCTTAAGGATATTATCTTCAAGTATTGCTCATCCCTGTTAGACAGCTTTTTGGGTCTTCCAGTCCTGGGTTTGTCAATTGCAGGTGATGTTTCTCTGTGCATGTTGATTATGCCTCGGATACCACACCTTGAAAATCGAGTGATGCAAGCTATTTCAATCAATGTGTTTTCTTTCTTCATGCAAGCCAAGTTTGTTATAAGAGTAGAAAACACTAGTAGAGGCTTTGAGTAAATTGTTGATGCTCATAATGCATCAGAGTAGGAAAATACAACATGTCTGAGACTTTTGCACAGCAGTGTGTGTGTGTGTGTGTGTGTGTATATATATAACAATTAAACAGGGAGAGTCTGTCTGGCAATCTTAAAGGTTCAGCTCTGTGTCTGTGCCAGCTAGACAGTCATGCCCAGCCATGCAGTGGAGCGTCGCGTCTAACCCCCAGCTTATGTTTCAGCGCGCAGATGGCTGGCTTGCTCTGCGAGGAGGAGGGCCTAGAAGCCGACAACGTCAAATACTGTGGCTACTGCAAATACCACTATAGTAAAATGGTAAGGACAAGCACTTCCTGCAGTGCTTTTAATAAAGAGACCGCGGGGGAGCGAGGAAGTACAGGGATGGAAATGAGACTCCTGTTGCATAGCAGCTTCACCCATTCCAGTTTTTAAAGCCTGATTAACAAGTAACAAGATCAGGTGCATGTCTTATTAAACTCCAGATAAAACCAGGAATGGATCAAACTGCTACGCAATGGGAGTCTTATCTCACATCCCAACTCCCTCTCAGGGGAACCTGTGAAGCCAGGGCTACTCTTGTAGTCTCTTATAGGAGCTTACCACTGTGTTTTTGCAGTTTTCCCATGGTTATAATGGGCATTTACCATAGTAAATGGTGTGCCATGCTTTTTAATATGCTTTACCAGACCCCTCTGTACTTTACAATGCTTCCCCATGCTTTACCCAGCTTTCACTGTGCCTTATCACACTTTGCTGTGCTTTTGCTATGGGAAAGGGTAGGAGATGCACTTCAAATTTAAAATGTTTATTAATCCTCTTCTTTTGACTGCAACTTTAATAGGATTCCTTGTTTAAGGTTATAGAGGTTATTAAGGTTATAGGTTATAGTGACACACACCAGGGCCTGTACCCTGTGCAGGGTGTCAAGACTGAACTCAAGTAGGGCTCCCCCCTTGTACTTTCCTTGCAGAAGAAGCCCCGCCCGGTGGGGGGGGGCAGCGGTCCCGGAGGGGGTTCGTTCTGCCACACGAGGAGGAGCACCCCCGCCTCCCCGTCCCACGAGAAGCACAGCTCCCACCAGGACAAGCCCAGAAAGGTAGCCACCGTGATCAAGAGAGTGGGAGGCTGTAGGCCCCTCTGCAGGCCAGATTTTTATCATCATATCATTTTTTGTCAAAAGGGCAATAAACAAATTTCCCCGAATTATAAACAGCTTTAGAGGACTGACAAGCTCCTTCAGGCGTGGAAATAGGACTCCTATGGCATAGCAGTTTCACCCATTCCAGGTTTTACTGTGAGCTTGATTAGCCACACTGTGTGAAGGGAACAAACTCAGGTGTCTTATCAAACTCATAGTAAAACCAGGAATGGATCAAACTGCTGTGCAACAGGAGTCTTATTTCCATCCCTACCCTAAAGTAAATGTCTGACTTGTTGTTTGTTTCTGGTTTGGGAACTTTGCTGGGTGTCTTTGTCCTTTGTGACAGTAATATATATCATAGATGTATTCATTTATAATAGGGCCTAAGGAAGTTTCATTGTCCTTGATCTGTTTGGTAGAGTTATGATACCTAGCTTCCTCATTTTGGATGTAGCATCCTGGGAGATGCAATGTAATTGTTAATATTGTCTTAAGCTATTGTTTTTTTTTTGTTATAGGCATTAAGCACCTGTCCCAGCAGGTTTGCATGTGTCTATATTTACTGTTTGATCAATAATACAAGTGCAACAGGGCCTGTCTAATTTGAGTGTGACGCAGGATAGCCAGCTGGTTGGCTCAAGGCTCTGGTTTGCAGTGATTATAATTGATGGTTATGTAACAGAAAGCTGTTCCCTCTTGATGTTGTGTTTATGGCTTTGTGACTTTTGCTTGATAAGTGGCTTTCACGGTGTAAACTCGGATGTAGCAAGTTAGGATTACAACAGTTATATCTGGAAAATGCAATAGTGCATTAGCTGTGGATACAGTAACGTGGTGCTGAGGTCAGGCCAGGGCAGAGTAGGAGGGATTTTGGCTGGGTCTCGCTTGCAGAAGTGCTGGTAAAAACTAAAGGTTAAATAATAAACTAGCCTGCCGGGAGGGACTGGGCGTTTGTTGCTTCCCAGTACAGATGGCTGCTTGTTTGTGCCCAGATCGTTCATTTGTACTGCAGTGGCGTTCCTGGCTTGTAAGAGCAGATGCCTGTACATACAGGTTTTAATGAATAAACTGGGTGAGGAGAGACAAGGGAATAATCACAGCCTCGTCCCCATTGTATACTCGCTGGATTAACTAGCACTGTAATCCACACCTGGGCAGGGTTTTCAATTGTCCACCCCTCCCTGTACTTTTTTTTTCCAGAAGATCTGGGGAGCATTTGACGCGATTCTGGATGTGTGTGTGTGTGTGTGTGTGTGTGTGTGCGTGCGTCTGTGTGTGTGTGCGTCTGTGTGTGTGTGTGTCTGTGTGTGTGTGTGTGTAGCTTCTTGCTAGGCTCTTGTAACAAGTATGGCTCTGAAATCTGTGATCAGACCCCCCCCCTCCTCCCCTAAAGAAAACATCCTGGCAGCTGCCTTGGATTGTGCGGTAAAGCTGTCTCCCTGCCTGCCTCGCTATGTGCCCAATTACAATATGATGATAGGATTGGCCTGCAAGCACCTGGTCTGAGCATAAGGTTACAATCCAATTATGAGGCTTCAGAAAGCGAAAGTAAAAAGTCTGTGGCTCTTCTCTACTTCAAAAGCATGCACACACACACACACACAGACTCTAGCAACACCTTTGATTCAAGGACTCTTGCAACACCTTTGAATCCTCTACCCCCCCCCCCCCCCCCTCCCCACAATATCCCCCATCATATTCCATATTGAAACTTTAAGAAGCTGATTACCACATGTCCATAGACGCTGTGTTTTATTGGTATATGTTACAGTTAGAGTAACAAGAAGAATTGATTTTGAATGCACTTGTCCTATTACATTTGTATTGTGCTTTTTATAACTTTTTAAGGTGTTCCCTTTTCAGGTCAGCCAGGCCACTTCCTTTCTGGGTTTTTACAGCTACTTCTCACTATCTCTGTTCCATCCCCATCGACCCCGTCCACCCCCCGTCCACCCCCCCCCCCTTGCTCTCTGTTACCTGGGCTCACTCTCTGGGAGCTGGGGGAAGCTGGGCTCGCTCTGGGAGCTGGGGGGGAGCTGGGCTTGCTCTCTGGGAGCTGGGGGAAGCTGGGCTCGCTCTCTGGGAGCTGGGCTTGCTCTTTGTGACCTGGGCTCGCTATCTGGGAGCTGGGGGGAAGCTGGGCTCACTCTCTGTGACCTGGGCTCACTCTCTGGGAGCTGGGGGGGAGCTGGGCTCGCTCTCTGGGAGCATGGGGGGAGCTGGGCTCGCTCTCTGTGACCTGGGCTCGCTCTCTGGGAGCTGGGCTCGCTCTTTAGTGGTGGCAGCTCGCTGTGTAAGGTAGGCAATCCTGTCTTCAGGCTCTGCTGGAGTCTTTCTGTAAGTCTTTTGATTGTTTAGGCCCCTCGCTGTGCTAATTAAATCTTGTTTCTATGTGTGCGTGTGGTTTCTTTAGTCCTTGATGTTGCCTGTGAAGACTATGAGAGAAAGATGCCAGGGCAGGGACCCCTGATTTCTTGCAAGGGAGAAACTCATATTGTTAATCCTGTGACACACATTGGTTGTGATTTAATTGGCATCTAGGCAAGGGTTTTGAGAATGGGCGTATTGAATGTGTTTGTGCTGTGCAGCAACAAGTGGACAAATGTGAGGCTGTCAGGTTTGGAAGAATTGAAGAGGGAGCCTTTCTGGGGAAACCCAATCAACGGGACGCTGTTTTTTTTTGCATCCAGTTTTGAAGTCAAAATGTATTACTGTTTAAGATTCAAAGTAGATCATTTTTGCTGAAAGTATTAATGATATGGTGTTATATCCCCTTCGGTCACAAGTTTTGTAATTTTAATTTTTAGAAATTTTAAAACAGTTTGAACTTTATGTAGTTGGAGAAGTTGCCCTGACATAACTTTGAAAAAAAAAAAAGAAAAAAAGTATTTGCATTGTAAAATAGATACATGGATAGGAAACTTAACATGGTACAATTGTGCACACAGTGACTGAAGAGGAGATATGCATTCATGTAAATCAGTTTTGCTTTTTGAATTTCAACAATTTCAACTTGTGGCACATCTTACCAACCGCACCGTGCAAACAGCGAGACTGCTAGGGAACAAAACAAACAACAAAAAAAACATGGCCTCTATTCTCCTGTCCCCTGACAGGAATGCATTGTTTTACTGTGTTTATTTGACTGATTTGCTTTCTTTAGCTCTTGTGCAACAGAGCTAACTAAACAAGAATCGCAATTTGCATAACTGAAACCAAAAATGGCCAGACTGATACTTGCATGCAAATACTTCAGCCACTGTGAGTTTGTTAGAATTTATCCATAACTTCAAAGAGCTCAATCAAAATTCGAAAGGTAAAACTATTAAGAAATTAAACGTTTCTGTAATTGACTTAGTTTTACCTTTTGTTTTTATTTGCTCTGGAATTGCTACTCTGTGGTTTGTAGGTGTCTGTTCAATTGTAAGTTCAGGTTTCCCAAGCTGTATGTGTTCACTGTTGTGCACAAGGCTTCTGAAGCAAGCTGCTCCTGTCTTCTCCGGTAATGACTTCCTTCACCCACTGATTCCAGAACCACAAGGACAAGGCCCGGCAGAAGGAGAAGCACAAGAAACTCCCAGATGGTCTGCCCACCCTGGTACCCTCCGTCTCCAGCAGCACTGACAAGGTAAAGTCCTGGCATGGCTGCTAACTTGAGGCTGGGGATTATCTCGACCTAACAGCTTTCTCTATAAACATCATCGTTTTGGGGCTGTTAAACAAGAAGAGAAATGAAACACTGGCGCAGAGCACCTAAATGGACTTCCTAATTTGTTCGTTCTCTGCCCCTTTTGAAAAACATTCTTCCTGATTTTAATTTGATATTTTCACTTGTAAACGCAGTGCAGGCCCTTCACCAGCCCTGCACCCAGGCCTGGGTTACAGAAATTCCCTTGTTTATGTATGTTACTGAAATGACCAGGTGCCAGGAGTTTGAACAGTCAGGACCCTGGTAAATCTGATCTGAAATGATCCTCCTTATCACAGCACGAATAAGTCACACCTGAGTCTGTACATTTACTAACAGGAGGTGTTTAAACAAGGTGTGAGGGTTAGGTGCAAGCGGCCAGGAAATCAGGCAGCCATTGAAATAGATACCAAGCAAGGAAACAAATCATTTTTAAACAAATGATATAATACAGTAACACTTTTGGCAGCAACTCACTGGAGCTCTTATCTCAGCCCCAGTCGCTACACACCTGAACACGCAGCCTATGAAGTCTTTTACACACCTGCCTCATATAACCCAAACTGAATAATGAATTAATTTGACCTGTAATCCCAGACCATGGTGTTCTCCATTCTATCCACATTCTCACAAGGAAATGGAAGCATTTTCAACAAGGCTCAACATTAACCCTTTCTTGGGTCCACTGAAACACTATTAAACATTTACACCAGAGGTGGCCAATCCTAGTTAATGAATTAATGAATTGAACCAATTAAGCTTCTAATAAGCACTTAATTGGTCCGATTAAGTAATTTAGGGTACAGTTGGAACAAAAACCAGGAGGGACACCGGCCCTCCAGGACCAGCATTGGAGACCCCTGATTCAAACGATGCACTCAATTGAAGGTAGTTCTGAAGACATGGATCCTTGCCCCCCCGCCCCCCAGGTTTAAGCCGCGTGGAACGTCAACAAAACCTTTAACTGAATTAGCATGCCAGTGAAAAGCAGAGGTTTAAAGACTTCAGAGCAGAAACAGAACCCAGGCTTTCGAGAGTTAAACAGAAGCAGCTGTGACTGTAGCCCTGGCTGGGGAGAGAGTTTTTTTTTTTTTTTTCTCTGAGCTATACCACAGCAATAAGGATCAATTCTTAAAACCTACACAAGCCCTTGTAAAAGTTTACCACTGTGTTTTTGCAGCTTTCCCCCATGCTTTTCCCATGGTTATACTATGCATTTACCGTACCATAGTTTGCCCTGGTTTGCCGTGTTTGCCAGCTTGGACGAAGATTGGCTATTGTTTCAAAATAGTTTGTCCATGCGCTAGTATGTAACGTGGCTATTTGGTTTGCAGAAAGACGCTAGCAGGTTTCAACGGGGGGAGGGGAGGTGGGGCTGGTTAAAACTGGGAGTGCTCTTTTCAGAGCAAGGCTTTTGGAAAAGGAGAACTGTGAGCACTCAGACAATGGCAGTCCCTAAGCCCCAGGGGTTCCTTTGGCTGCAGTCACAAAGCCTGCCTGCCTCCTTCCACCCATTCATCCCCACCCCTGCCACTCCGCAGTCTCCCGGGGAACCCCCTTGTTTCCAAGGTTACGGGTTACAGGTTTTTATTGGTCAGTCCCCAGCCTCGGTGGAATTGGTTATAGGGCTTATCTACCTGCTTTTTTTTTTCTTTCTATTCATTCTTTTTTTTTTAATAGGTTGTTGTTAATTCGAATGCCCAAAGACAAGCCTTACCAACTGGTCCTGCTGCTGCAGGTGCACACAGACACATGTGGCTTTTAATCTGCAAGAAACTTATTATTATTATTATTATTATTATTATTATTATTATTATTATTATTATTATTATTATTGCTGTTATTATTGCTGTTATTATTGCTGTTATTATTACTATTACTGTTATTATTACTATTATTGTTATTACTATTATTAGCTTTAGTGAAGCTCACTAATAAATGCTGTAGTTTTAAATAAAATGCATAGCTTTGTATTCTTGTTGAAATGCCTTGTAGTTTCAGGTTCTGGGCAGCCCCGCTAGTGAGAATAAAGCCAGTTTGTTCAGCTGGCTCCGTCCATGCATGCACTGGTTTTGCATTTTATAAATCGGTGAAAAGTCCAAATTTGAAAAAAATTTTTAAAAAAACAGTGTGATTTTTCAAAAGGAGATTTTTTAGGAATCTGTTTATTTTTGAGTGTACAACTGTGGCCAAAAGTTTTGCATCACCTAAAGTTTTTAAATTGAGACATTCATTTAAAAAGAAAAACTGTATGAACATAATTTTATATATCTTTTTTATTTAACATCATTGTAATCAACTACAAAATGGTATCGCAAAAGTCTATCGGAAGCCTTAACAGTAGTACAGTATTTCATGTTAGATGTCGAAATGTCCCATTTTTTAATTTGTCAGTTTTTTGTTAAGTATGTGGGAAACTACAGAAAGTGGTGTGTAATTCAGTATGTTAGGGTAACATTATTATATACATAGTATATACAACTTCATTTGCAGTCAGTCAAAGAAACAAACAAACAAACAAAAAGTCTGCAAGGTGGTTTAACAAATAAAGACATCAAAGCCACTCATGTATCACTTATACCCCCCTTTATAAACAGCAAGCAGATTTCTTTACTCATCATAAATCAAAACTTCCTCACTTTGCTTTTTGAACCCAGAGCCTGATGGAATGTTGAGCCTATGCAGCTGTGCACATCTGGATCGCATTTCGGGCACAGCTGTCGGGGGCTGCCTGGTGTTTGTCAGGTACCTGGGGACCCCCCTGTGGCCCTGAGAGACCCCCTGGGCGCTCTCGTTTCACATCAAGCGAGGGTCCTAACATTGCAACTAAAACAAATAACAATCCAGAAAGGGGGGCAGGTATTTTGACTGTGATAAATAAGTATGTCATTGCTGTGCCATGAACCATTTGCTGAAGTTTAGTTACGTCAACAGATATGCCATGCATGTTTGTATCTATCATTAGACTGCTGTTTTGAGCTCGTATTGCATGTGCAGGCTGAGTGTGTTTTTTCAGACTTGGCAGTTTGTTGCTCCAGTAAAAAAAAAAAGACATACAAAGATTGCTATGTAGCGTTACTTATATTATTCTATAAGCTATCCACACTACCTAAATAATGCACTTTTAAACCATATGATTGCATTCACAATCATGTTTTCAAACTGTGATGATCACATGAATAGGATATTAGTAGCTTTACGTAGCAGTACTTTACTTTTTTTAAAACTGGAGCAGCAAACTACCAAGTCTCAAAAAACACACGCAACATACATATGAAATGCGAGCACAAAACAGCAGTCTGATGATAGATACACACATGCATGGCAGATCTTGACTGGTTATTGACACAGAACTAAACTTCAGCAAACAGTTAGTCTCATATTAATTAAATGCTAATTTATGCCACTGAAAAAAAGATGAATGCAGATGGCTATGTGGTTTGACCTCTGACCTTTCCCGTCGTTTCCAGGTCACCTCCAGCCACCATGTGAGCCCCAAGGAGAGTGCGGAGGTCAGCAGGTCAGAGGTCAAGGGGAAGAAGACCCTGAGTCATGCCATTGGGCACCACGGCAGGAAGCTGGGTAGTGGGAGAAGCTCCACCAGTCCGTTCCAGCAAGGTACCGCACTGGGACCACTGCCACCAGTGTGGGGCGGAGCCAACAAAAGTTTTGAATCACCTAGCATTTTAGGATTGAGACATCATAAAAATAAAAATAAACTATCTTAACATAATTTTCATCTTTTATTTAACATTGTGTAATCATCGTGTAAAATTTCATACTACATTTTGAAATGTCACATTTTCTAAATGCTTTGTCAGTTTTTCAGTAAGTGTGTGGGAAAACTGCAAAGCGGTGTGCCATTCAATATGTTAACGTAACATTATTCAGCAGGTTTCATTCGACTTTGTGAAGCAAAATGAGTTAATTCTGTAGGGGGATGCAAAACTTTTGGCCAGAGCTGTACAGCCAAAAATAAAGTCCTTATTTGTGCAGCTGGGAAATACAGTTATTCATATTTCTGTTTCTGCAGATGATTCCAAATGAGTTTATTGAGCAGAAGAGGTAGAATATTAACAGAATATAATGCATGTTTGGAGCCACTGGTCAGATTTTGATAAATGGAGTGGAAGACCTGGGGGCTGTTATAATGACAATCACAGCAGAACTGTTTGCTGAATTACAATTACAATGCTATTTTTTCAATTACAATTACAGTTACACTTATGCTGCAGCCATGACAATTATAATTGGAAATATACTAAAAAAAATAACTTAAACAGCTGCATATAGTAACATGTTTGCTCTGTTTATTCTAAATAACCCAAAGCAATAAACACAAGTACAGAAACAGACTGCATAACTTTTTGTGTTATTGGACTTCTGGCCAAAGCTGTACATTGTAATTGCAATTACCATTGGAATTAACTCTGGGAAGCCCAAGAAGTGACCCTAGTCTGGGGAGGGATGGATAAAACTGCCCTGAAGGACATAGATTCGATTCCTGTTTTGCTTTCTTCCTTCCAGGGACCTCCGTGCAGCAGGACTACCTGCACTTCTCCTCATCCAAACTAGGACAGCACAGGGATGAGGAGGAGGAGGAGGAGGAGGAGGATGGCGGTGGCGAGAAGGAAGAGAAAAAGTACCTGAAACCTCCGACCCTGCCTCCACAACCCGCTTTCCCTCCACCCCCGCCCCTCACTCCTCCCTCCCCGTCCCCCGAGTCGCCCCGGGGCTCCCCTCCTTACGAGTCCCAGCCAGGGGGCAACAGCTTCGAACCCAAGGTCACCATCTCCACCTTCGGCTCCATCATGCGCTTCACCACCTCGTCAGGCCCTCCGCGGCCCCGCGACGCCCCCCAAGGGGAGTGTAAGAGGCAGCCCCCCGAGGAGGGCCCCCGGGAGCCCCCGGTGAAGGAGAAGAAGCACCGGGGCAATAAGAGGAGTAAGCACGGGCCTGGCCGGCCCCGGGGCAGCAAGAACAAGGACAGCTGCTACCACGGCCCTCCTCTCTCCAGCTCATCGGCCCTGGGACCCCCTCCCCTCCCCAGGGCGGCCCTCTCCAGCAGCAGCTACCCCAGCTCCTCTCGCTCCTACAGCCTCAGCACTGACTGCCCCCTGCTGGGCTCCGGTAAGTGAGCACTGCTGTGTGGATATGTGGATACATATACCTTTTAATTCTAGATTTTTTTTTTTCACAGTACACACAGTGCCACCCGGTGGCTGAAATACAGTAAAGGCGATTTCTTTAAATATAGATATTTTTTAATACAGTGATTTTGGCCGTTTGGAAATGCTAAAATAAATACATCCGTTTGTCGTTTCTTTTAGTATTTCTAAATTAACATTATGGGTCCAGTGGGACACTACACACAGTCTGTGAGGCTGTTGAAAAAATGACCAGTTTAAAAAAAATTATGAAGCCACATCTCTAAGCACATGCAGAAAAGGTATTATAAATTAAGGCAGTGTAATGAGAGTGAGTAAGAATAGTCTAGCCTCAAACTTCACTTCCCTTTGCCCCCGCTCAGTGCCTCAGTCAGGGAGGGGGAGTGTGTGTGGAGGTGTCGGGAGGGAGCTGGCTTCTGTCTGTGTCTGACAGGCCGACAGTCTTAACTGGGGCTTTGATTTGATCTCAGCTGCTGCCTCTGCTAGGCTGCAGGCATCTCTCGGCTGCTTTGGATTCTGCGCCTGGGGGTGTGTGTGGGGGGGGGGGGGGGGGGGGGGGGGGTTACGTGATATAGTGTGGAGAAGCTTTATCTGTGAGTCTGTCTTCCTCTCTAGTTCTCAAAGGAATGCATGCAAAACAATTGGTCCTACAGTTTACTTAAAACTTTACACTGCTAGATTCCCATCATACGTATTCAGCATTTTATGTTAATTTATTCTACAGTAATACTGCTGTGTATTCTTGAAAGGCTGCTGTTTCTCAAGAATTTTTGTTTCTTCTCAAGAATTTTTTCTTTCTATCCCCCCTCCCTGCCCCCCCCCCTCACCTCCAGCCTTGCCCCCTCCCTCTCCCTAACCTCTAGCCCCCTCCCTTACCTCCAGCCCCCTCCCTCACCTACAGCCCTGTCCTCCAGCCCCCTCCCTCACCTCCAGCCCTGTCCCCTTCCCCCTCCCTCACCGAAGCCCCCTCCCCTCCCTCAGCTCCAGCCCCCCTCCCCCACCCCCTCTCTCCCTCCCCCTCCCCCTACCCCCCGCCCTGCGGTTGCAGCTCTCTGGGGCAGTCCCCTGCTTGTCTCTTTAATCACAGTTGATTTGTTTACGGGCTGCTGCCTGAAGTAGGTCAGGTTCAGAGCAGGGTGCAGGAACAGGAAGTGACTGGCTTCCACGCTCTGTGCCTTAACCCTTTCCTGCCCGGAGAGTGGAGCACGAGATTCAGCTGCTTATCGAGTGCACAGTGTGCCACTGCTACACACACACACACACACACACACACACACACACACACACACACGCACAGGAACTGATCCAGTGGTTCTGTAAGATCTTGACACAGCTGTTAACTTTTAAATGCGTTCGAAATCTGTGTTGGCTTGATCTGCTGTGTTTCAGCAAGTTCCTTAATTTTTTTTTTATTGTTAAAAAATGAAACGTAGGAACAGGCGAAGATTTGCCTATCCTGTTGATTTAAAAAAGGGTACCTGTACATCCCAAGCAGTGCATTTCATACATACAGTACCTGAGAGATCTTAGATTAGGACAGAGGTCATAGTATCGTCTGAAACAGTGTACTACAATTTCAGATAAAACATGCATTTAAAAGCTTAGACCTCCAAAGCAACAGTGTTATCATTTCTTCTGTTTTTAGTTATACGATGTTGCAGACATCCCAGTACTGTTCCTTGACTCCATCGCGGAAGCAAAACTCTTTTAGTTTGCTCTTAGCGAGAAATGAAACAAGAGTGTGTGAGAACAAAGGCAGGGCTGGCCTGTGTGTGTGTGACCGAGAGGGAGAGGGAGGCTTGGAGGCAGTAGCAGTAACACATGACCCGGGAGCACACAGCGGTGTGTATATACACACAGGTTACCGTGGCAACCGTGATCCGGAGCCAGAGGGGGTGGGCTTTAATATGCTAATGAGATCCAGAGCTGGCATTCTCGCAAGCTGCTGACATGTGGGCTTGTTTATTGTACGAGGAGTGGTGTGGCATGCTAGGAAGAGGCATTGATATTTGATCAACTGTCCACATTAAAACTGACCTGAATTTGACGTTTCTGATTATAAAAGCTATATGTAATGAAATACTAGCTCTGCACCCCTTCCTACACTTACTAGAATGCATTGGGGTGTCAGTTGAACAGCCCAAACTGTCCCAGTGTACATGGAGTCATATGGTAACCCTAGGCAAAGACACCACAGTTGTTTTACAAATAGATGTTACAGATGAATAATTCTAATTGTTTTTTTACAGATGTATTCATAGGAAATTCAGTAAATATTATTGCATGTCACACTATAATCTAGATATTTTTCTGAGCTCTATCTTCTCTTAATGCCCCCCCCCCCCCCAGGTATCTACACGAGTAACAAGGATCCCATCTCCCTGGGTGGGGGAGGTTTGGGGACGGTCTGCAGCACCCCACTGTCCTCCAGCCTCCTGGGCCAGCAGGGGGCACCGTCCCTGCCCCAGCTCAGCCGCTGCTCTCTGCCAGGCACCATCCCCACCCCCGCCACGGTCTCCGCCACACAGGTAAGAGGGCAACTGCCCCTCCACCAGGGGGCGCCACCAGCTAGCTCACACTTGCGTATCTATGGGAAAGCGCTCATCCAATAGTGATGGGACTTGGTACGGGCATTCCTTAGCACGCATTCTTGATGGAACTGTGAATTGGGGTCATGGTATAGAACAGGGATGGACTCCCATTGCATAGCAGTTTGATCCATTCTTGGTTTTGCAAGGAGTTTAATAAGACACCTGAGCCTGTTCTCTATACAGTGTGGCTAATCAAGCTTGTAGTAAAACCTGGAATGGGTGAAACTGCTGTGCAATAGGAGTCTTATTTCAATCCCTCTTTATCCTGGATAAACTCCTTTATGGGGCTAATTAAATGCCAGCTGGTTTTCCCTTACTCTGGGCTATTGAGTTCCTCAGAAGGCAATAGAAATCTGTCAACCGATAAAATGTATATGTAACTCAATGAACAGATGTATCATTCAGATACCTTTGATGGTCAGTGTTGGAGTGCTGACTGAACATCTGAGGTTGCTTCAGAAATTCGATGGCAATGGCAGTGCGCCATCTGCTGGCTGTTTTAGGTAATAACTGACAATTCAGAACTGCACTTTCCAGTCAGTTTTTGTATAGTGGAAATCAAATAAATAAAAAACAATTGTAATTTTTTTAAGACATATAGTGGCATCATTGAAATAATTTAATCCATTCTCTAATTGAACAACTTTCAATTTTGCCGTTGATTTTTGTCCACTCGTCTCTCTCTCTCTCTTTCTCTCTCTCTCTCTCTCTCTCTCCCTCTCTCTCTCACAGGTGTTCTCTTTACCTGGCTCCTCCTACAGCCTCACTTCCGCCCGCATCTTTGGAAGTCCATTAGCCTCCGGTTCATCCATCAACCAGCTCATCAGCCAATCAGAAAGCAGTCTGCCAGGTCAACCAGCCTCCTATTCTTTGAAGTTTTGAAAATAGTGATACTGCTGCTATATATAGTAATCTCATTAGAAATAATCAGGGAAAAAACAGGAATGTTTTGTATTTAATGTACTGTGCCCTGTATTTCAATGTATTTAATGTATCATGCATTGTTCCTCACTGTCTTGTAAAGCGCTTTGTGATGGTGGTCCTCTATGAAAGGCGCTATATAAAATAAAGATGGATTGATTCATTGATATATCTCACCACCACACACAAATGCAGTATGCCCATTTGTGAATATGTTTCAGTATAGGGCTGTGAGACTGTTGGATTAATGGTCCCTGGCTGGTTTCTATGTGAAGTGATGAGTGAGTGAGTGAGTTGTGTGTATTAGTTGTGTGAGTCCGTGGCACTAACCCTTCTCCTCTCCATCTCTCTGTGTGTCTTGCAGAACCTGATTTGGAGGACTGTCGCTACCCTTGTAGAGGGAGCTCCCCGCGAGACAGCTTCTCCTCACCGTAATTATATTGCAGTTTCTAGTCTGTCTTTAGCTTCTCCGTGGTAGGCTGGTGTGTCTGACGCTTGGGTCAGGACTTGAGAAAGGGTGGGAGGGTGGGTCTACTCTTTTGATAAAATTTTTTTTTAGGAGCTGAGAACAATTAAAAAGGTCTAATTAAGCAATTACGAGTTTAGTTAAGTCACTGAGAGCTCGGTTGGAATATAAACCAGAAGACACAGGGGGTCCTGAGGACCGGGTTTGAGAAGCCCTGGTATAACATATCAAGCGGGTCCTGGTGCTGGGATTGACTGACTGCTGTTTGTTTGTGGGTGCAGGTCTCCGATGAGTAGTCTGCCCCTCCTCTTTGATCAGCGGGAGGCGGGGGGGTGTCGGGGGAACGCCCCCGCTGCCACCTCCCAAATCGAGCAGCTTCTCCACAAGCACAGCAGCGGGCAGACGGGGGTCAACAGTGAGTATCACCAATGCTCTGGGACCACGTCGAATTCGTGGCTGTGGATTTGCGTGGCCAGCGAATTTTTTCTTCTTCTTTTTTTTTGCTTTCTTAAACTTCCATCAAATAACTATTATTATTATTATTTATTTCTTAGCAGACACCCTTATCCAGGGCGACTTACAATCGTAAGCAAATACATTTCAAGTGTTACAATACAAAGTAATACAATAAGAGCAAGAAATACAATAACTTTTGTTCAAGTATTATTATATTATATAACTATTATATGATGGGTACCTAGAGACTCACAAAGAAACTCAAATAATTGCTTTGGGTGTAACAGGTTTACAAGGGAATTGCATGATTTCTCAAATAAGTGTCCAGGGATGGAAATAAGACTCCCATTCCTGGTTTCACTATGAGTTTAACAAGACACACCTGAGCTTGTTACCTGTACACTGTGGCTAATCAAAATCTCTCAACCGATCTGTCCTTATAAATAGTAATTAAATAAACAGATTTATAAGACACACCTGAGCTTGTTACCCATACACACTGTGACGCGTAGTAAAACCTGGAATGGGTGAAACTGCTATGCAACAGGAGTCTCAGGTCCGTCTGAGTTTTCTCTTTCCTTGCAGTTGTGGAGATGCTCAAGTCCCTGCACTCCTTGCAGCAGGAGAACCAGCGGCTGCAAGACCAGATCGTCAACCTGACCGCCAAGAAGGAGAGTCTGCAGGTCCTGAATGTGCAGCTGGCTGTGCCCTTCCCTCCCGTACCCTCCAGCCTGCCCCTCCTGCCCCCCTCCTCCTCCTCCTCCTCCTCGCAGCTGCACTTCCACCCTGCACGCAGCGGTAAGAGTGCAGGCTGCTCCCACGGTACATTTGTAAGTCTGTTTGCTTTTGAAAGGCAGTGGTTAAAGAAAGGGGCTTGATACCAGGAGGCTCCCTGTACAATCCCAGCCACTGACTCACTGTGTGTGACCCTGCTCTGTCCTTCGGGTGAGACGTAAAACTGAGGTCCTATTGTAAGTGACTCTGCTAAATGACTAATTAATAATAATAATGATAATAATAATAATAATAATGATGAGCAGCGGGATTGTGAAGCAGGAATCTACATCATGAGCAGAGATGATTCTTGCTATTCTACGCTTGTTTTTTTAACCATTTCGGTCCTGGCAGGATCTCCAGGTCTTGTCTTATCTTCATGCCGTATGTTAACACATAGGTCCCAGTTGGAGGTCGTGTAGAAATGTACTTTAAAAAAAAAAGGGTTTTTAGGATTGAGGCATTAAAAAGTATATAATATATGAACAGAATTTAGATATTTTATTGAACATCATGTAATCAAAAGAAACTACAAAATGATATTGCAGCCATACAGGAAGCCATAATAGTCATGCAGTAGTATTTCATGTTAGATTTCATCACGTTTTTTCAATTTGTTGTCAGTTTTTGGGGAAAACTGCAAAGTGGTGTGTAATTCAATATGTTAACGTAACATTATTCAGCAGGTTTCATTCGACTTTATGAAGCAAAATGAGTTAATTCTGTATAGAGGGTGATGCAAAACTTTTGCCTATTAAGCAACAGTGTAATAATTAGTGCACAGTGCACAATCTTAATTGTATCATCAGGCTTTTTCTTTACTAACTCTGACATCTTTTAATGTTTTATTGAAATAGTGAGGGTTTATCACCTGCTGCGTTTGATGTGTCTTGTGTTTCAGTCTGCAGCCCGGACCTCTTCAACATCAGTAAAAGCCCCCCCACCAAGAGCAGCTTCCTGATGGAGAACTCCCTGTCTGGCTCCTCCGAGGTGGGTAACACCAGACTGCAGTTCAAATCACTCGCCACTTCCTGGTGTTATTGTTTACCTTTATTTTATTTTTTTAGCATGGTGGAAAAAACATATAATTTATCTCCAGCTGAAGTAAAGAATCTGTGAATGCAGCCTGGTCTTTTAGAATGCATTCAGATCTATTCTTAGGCTAGAGCCCTGTTTGTTCAGCTTTTTTTCTCAATTGCTAATTTCTCTTCTTGTGTTTTTTTGGGGTTTTTTTGGGGGTTTTTTTTACCTCTTCTGCAGGACCTGCATTCTGGCTGCCCCAGTCGCAGTAGCTCCTCCCTCTCCTTCCAAAGCACCCCGCCCCCTCAGCAGAGCCCCGCCTCCCTGTCGCAGCCACTGGTCAACGGCCTGGGGAGGGGGGTGAGTGGGGCTCTGGGGGGAGGGTCTCAGTCAGCTAGCCCTGCCTTGCCCATGGTGGGGGGACTGATGGGGAACCTGAGCGGCAGCCCACAGATGTCCATGAATGGGATTATGGGAAATCTGAGCGGGGTCATCCAGCCGCCAACCACAGCAGTGCCACAGACCCACAGCCTGGCACAGCAGAACATGCAACTAGCCAACAGCCTTAACAGGTCAGGAGACTGGGGTACATGCAAACTACTTGGGAGCACACAAACATACAGTATACAGTAAAGCATATGGAGGTCTAAACCCTTTCATGCATGAAATAGTGAAAGTAGCTGGAGAAAAAAAAGTTTTGGATTAAAATCTGTTCCCATTGCTGTATATGGGAGGTGGGGGAGGGGGCAGGGAAGTGGCATTATGCATTTGCTTTGTGTGTTTCAGTGAAGGGGCGGGGCTCTGATTGTGTGTCTCAGTGAAGGGGGCGGGGCTCTGATTGTGTGTCTCAGTCAAGGGGCGGGGCTCTGATTGTGTCTCGGTGAAGGGGCGGGGCTCTGATTGTGTGTGTTGTGTGTGTTGCAGTGTCACAGACCAGCAGAGGCAGTTCCTCCTCCAGCAGCAGCAGCTGCACCAGCTCCTCACCTCCCAGCACTTCACGCCGGTAAACCTTTTCACTCAATACCCCAAACTGCACCGTCAAAGCACCAAGAGGAATAAGCTTCAAGGACACAAAGCAAACCCAGGGGGTGGAAATAAGACTCCTATTGCACAGCAGCTTCACTCATTCCAGGTTTTATACTACAAGCTTGATTAGCTGCAGTGTGTGTAGGCAACAAGCTCAGGTATGCCTTATTAAAGGCATAGTAAAACCAGGAATGGATTAAGCCGCTATGCATACGGGATGGAATAAAATCCATTCAAGATTTTAATTCATTATTATTAATTATGATTATTAGATACTACTTAAACACGTTGTTTAGGTTGCAAGCCGTGTATAAATATGCTCACAGTAAAGCATGGAATGGATTGAACCGCTAGACAGTGGGAGTCTCCTTGTATCGGTTGGTCAGTGAGCCCTCTCTCTCTTTCTCCAGGAGCAGCAGGTGGTTGTGTACCAGATGCTACAGCAGCAGCAGCATCAGCGGGAGCTCCAGAGACTGCACCTCCCCCTCAGCACCGCCGCGATGATGTCATCCCCAGCCCCGCCCCCCCTCCTGACAGGGAACTCCCCGCTCGGCGGCAGGCTGATTACGTCATCGCCCACCCTCCTGCCCCCCGGCAACAGCCTGCTGACCCCGGCGACGGCCTCACCCCTGCATGGCGGCCAGGGAAACCCCTTCCTGGGCCTGCAGCAAGACGGAAGCATGCAGAAAAGTGGGGTGAGAAAGGAAGGGTAACTGGAATTGATATTTTAAGAGAGATATAATAATCAGTGTGGTTGTTCAATCGCTTTCATTTGAAGCCAATTGAATTGCCTATCAGACAGCAACTTCAATTGAAGTCACAGTCTGATTCATTCACCTGTCCCACCTCTGAGAAATAAAGAATAGCAATTTCAAAAGAAGTTCGAGCCCCTTTTAACGCTAGACCACACTGATGCATCACCAACTGCATCTACAGCTTCAAGAGAAGCACAACGACCTGTTGGATTAAAAAAACCAACCACCACGTGAATCTGTTACTGCTCAAGGGTTTAGAGCCTGCTGGGTTTCAGGTAACCAAAACGACAAAACAAAGCCTGAAAGGGAGATTGGGCTGGTGTAGCTCTCTCCTGGATCACAATTCTAACCCTGTTCTAAATGATTTAGTTGGACCAATAAAACCCTGAAGTAGTTATTTATATAATTGTATCTGTTAAACCTGGAGTGGAGTGGCCCAGCAGAACTGGGATTGGTCGGACAACGGAAGACTCTGGTTTGGATGCAACAGGTGACAGTTAAATTTATTTTTCTCTTCCAGAGAGGGGAAGGAGGGCCACTGAACCAGGAGAAAAACTGACACTGGCGCCAAGCGGTCAAGAGGTCGTAGGCCAGGGGTGAAAGTTTACAGCAGCAGGTCTTGGAGACTGTCAGTTTGAAGTACTTTTTACAGTATGTCCAGTTGTGCTGGAACTGCTCCCAAACCAGCGGGATTAAATACTGTAGTCTTCTTTTTTTCTGTTCCTGTGATTTTAATCTGGAACACGGGGCCCCTTTCGCAAAGCTTTAAATACAGTAACTCATCGTGACTTTTAAAGAATTTAAATTTTTTTGATTGATTTGATTTAAGCAAGAAAGTTGGTGACAGCCACGGACATAAATACAAAGTTAGATCATCTGCAAAAAATGTAAGTATGACAAACAGACAGACAGACCGACAGCTGCCTCTTTATAACTTTCCATGTGCACTCAATAGCTTGTGCTAAAGAAGGTCCTTCGCCAGTTTAATCACTATTAAAACAACACCAAACCCCTACATCCGGTAACATGCAGCTGCACTGGGGATAATAGCGTTTCGAACCCTCAGAACATTATTTAAATACCTCCTTAGCTTTGTGAATAGGGGCCCCACTCTGGCTACAGTTTACATTTCTTCAATTGAACAGCAGCCAGTTAGTTTGATCTGACTCTGATCTCCCAACAATTTTAATCCAGCACCTTTTGTGAAGCATTGAATGCATTAGGGTTTCGGGGGAAGTCGTTTATCTTGAATTAGGACTTGTTTTAGACTGTCGCCACCAATCGACATCAATTCACGAAATGTTCGGTGTACGAATGCAGTTGGAAATATGTTGCATTTCAATTACCGAGAGCCCCGTTGCTCCTCTTGTGTATTTTGATCTTGCAGCCTAGCACAGCGTTTACTTGGCTGTTGTTGCCGTACGTTCAATACAATTGCAAAGCACTGGGAAGCCACTGTGTGCTGCACTTACCTGCAACATCAAAGGAAACAGAAGGGCCTATATTGTATTGATGCAGATCTGCCTCCCCATTCAGCAGCCAGTGGTGTAACAGGATCGTATTAGATTTGACCAATTTATTTGTAGCATTTGTATTTCATCTATTGATTAGCATCATTTTCACTTTTAAATACTAATCGAAGCACCTTAAATGCATTGCTTCTTCAGAAGTGTTGTGTGCAGGGATGATGGGATGTTTCGGTGCACCAGTTGAAATGGGTGCAGTGTAGGGTAGAGATGCACGGATCTCGAGAGCACCAGGGCTTCTCTACATCTCATTAAATAATGAACTGATCTAGACCCAGAAGGCGGTTGAATTGGGTCCAGTCAGTAGTTTAGGGTCCTGATCAGGCTGTGCCTGTGATTAAGGGGTTTATAGGTTATTAAAGCCTGTGTCGGAGAATATTTGTACCCCTTTCTTTTTTTGTCGATATCCATGCACTTTCAACTAAAACCTTAATTTTAAGACCACTTTCCCTTTCCCTGACCCTATTCCGCTAGCATCCAATCCCCTCTGACAGCTACAACAATACAGAACAGCCAACAAACATTTCCTTACATTATTAGCTTTGTGCATGCATCATTTACATTAAAAAATAGGATACAAACGTGCATGCAGGGGGGAACAAACGTTCGCAGGAGGGAACAAATATTCGTTGCCCTGGGGGTACATATATTAGGGGGAACTATTATCCCTTTACACTAGCAACACCATTTTTCAGGCTCTGCAGTACGTTGCAGTCTGATATCTGACATTTTTAGGAGCTGTTTATATGAAGAACAGCAGAACGATTAAAGACCTGGTGTCGTATCACTCAGATGACTTTGCATAGCGGAGCGATACGGTTTGAAGAAGTAAATATGACATTGACGTAATTAATTGACTTTGTTAAGTTGCACTTGGGCTCTTGGCTCGTTTTTTTTTATGGAAATAGCGTGTTAATGCTGATAAGAATTATATTTTAACTGTTTTGTTTTTGGTTTTTTTTACATTCTTGTGTGTTTTATTGCTATTGTTAAGCTAACATAGCTAATATAATATATGTCGTTCTGCTTATATCGACTGTTAAACTTTTTTTTTTAAATAACAAATGCTTTTAAATTAAGATTTTAGGTACAACTAAACTGTTGTGTATAATTATATAGGATGCTAACCTACAAAAGATTATTTTATAAATATCAGTTGCTCAGTATACCAAGATTAGACTATGCATATATAATGTAACTTTGTTGTGTACTTTATACCAGCTTGGAGAATTTAAGTCCACAAGCACTCCTGTAACTATCTTGCTGTTTTATGATCTCCTGGGTTTTTTTTTTTTTAAATAATAATAATCTTCTCTGAGTTTGCTGAAGTAGTAAAAAAAAAAAAAAAAAAAAAGTATTTTAATATTTTTATGAAAGAAAAAAAATCACGATTGCAACATCTTTTATTGTCAATAAATGTATTTTGCTGATTTTTTACATTTTACTTGTATTTCTTTTATTTATTAATATTTTATATTATTTGATTGCATATCAGTTTGATACATTCCTGGTTTCACTATGAGTTTAATCAGACACACCTGAGCTTGTTACCTATACACACTGGGGCTGATCAAGCTCTTAGTAAAACATGGACTGGGTGAATCTGCTATGCAATAGGAGTTAATTTTCCATCCCAGAATTAGAGCAATAGCCGTTCTTTGTAGTTGTGTGTGTGTGTGTGTGTTTATTACCATTGACAAACTGCTAAATATAGAGGATCAACAGTTAGAACATAAGAAAGTTTATAAGCGAGAGGAGGCCATTCAGCCCATCTTGCTCGTTTGGTTGTTAGCAGCTTATTGATCCCAGAATCTCGTCAAGCAGCTTCTTGAAGGATCCCAGGGTGTCAGCTTCAACAACATTACTGGGGAGTTGGTTCCAGACCCTCACAATTCTCTGTGTAAAAAAGTGCCTCCTATTTTCTGTTCTGAATGACCCTTTATCTAATCTCCATTTGTGACCCCTGGGTCGACATTGTCAATACCTTTTAGAATTTTGAATGCTTGAATCAGATCACCGCGTAGTTCCTCTGTGTTGCAGAAAAATACCCAGCACTTCAAGGGTTAAGAACAGAGGCCTGTATTTTCCAAAACAAGTCGACCCCCCACCCCTAAGACCAAAGGGCTAGCGCCTAATGTTAGCGTTTCAGTCCATTGGTACACGGTTGCATATGTGAATGGCTTCGGCGTTGATTCCAGACGATGATGTCATGCCCTGAGGTCCCATCTCTCTGAAGAGTTGACACGAGGGGGGAGGGGGCGGGGCGGAGGCAGCTGTCAGAGTCGGGAAACCGAATCATTATTTTACTGCAGCGCTGCCGGGTGACCCCGTGTTCTATTGAAATGCTGGATTGCCGATTTAAAGGGGCAGAGCACTAAAGGCGAATTACTGCATTAGTAATTCGGGATAAACTGCGGCGATTAGTTTGCTATTGATTTTCGGAGTATTGGTTACAATAATTGATTTTTCTTTTTATGTTTTAGTATTAGTAGTAGTAGTATGGTTTGTTTGCAGATTTCTGTTGACTACCGTAATGTTTTATTTTTTGAGCCGTTCACATGAATTCACTGTTCATCCTGATAAATATTTTATCATTTATAAACCAAGTATTTACTGAGGTTCGGTAGAACTATTTATAAAGGGCACATTTCTATACCGGTTAATGTGTTTTTTTTTTCTTAATAATAATAATAATAATAATAATAATAATAATAATAATAATAATAATAATAATAATAATAATAATAATTAAAAAAAACTGTGACAATTAAAATTGTTATCAAACAAATATATAAATATTTAACAAAATAATCGATATTATATGAATCGGCGTCCCAGAAGCGCTTTCTAAGCGAGTTAGTTAATTAGGATTAAAACGATGAACCTATGCCGCTATTATACTCAATGGTTTAATATGTTATACGTGTTGTGGGTTATTTTATAATTTAATTTAGAAGATTAAAATCTATATTCATTTTTAAAAAAAAAAAGATCGTAACGGAGGTCATGGGTATAAAGTCGGCCTTTGATGTTTATGCCTGATAAGGGAGAAAATTGGGTTAACGGCTCCTATTGCATTGTAGTTTCGCGTGATCAGCCACAGTGTATGTATTCTGAGCATCAAAAGAAACGTATCACTTATATTTGAGCATCAAAAGAAACGTATCACTTATATTTGAGCCTCAAAAGAAACGTATCACTTATATTTGAGCCTCAAAAGAAACGTATCACTTATATTTGGATAATATTCACTAGATCGAAAAATGACAGACTCAGGTGCAGGTGCAAGTGACTTTTTATTGTGCTGATTAACAATTGACCTCACGAAGATGCTGCAGAATGATCTGTGGATCTCGGGCAGGTGTTGTGACTCTTGGTCTCCCAGTTCTGGCTCTGTCATTGGCAGAGTGTGTCTGGTTATACCGTCTCGCCAGGTTTGAAATCGCCGGCTGTGAGCACCCAAGACGGCGAGCCACAGCACGCTGCCCTAGTCCAGCCTCCAACATGCCGATTACACGAAGGCGCTGCTCTCTTGACAGACGTGGCATACTGTTTTTTTTTTTTTTTTTTCTGTGATTTTCTTTATTGCTTTTATTCAAGCTTGCAATTCAGCAGCTGAAATCACTCCATATCCAGTGTCCAATCAACTGTCTCACTAATTAGGTGATTAAGTGCATATGCTTCAGTCACAGGCACTCAAGCGTGTCATGGTCAAGGATGAATGATCGAGTGATTAAAAAGAAACCAAAAACATTTCGTCAATGTCCCTCATTTACATATCTTATTTTTTTCTTCGAAAATAAATGTGTTATAACAGTGATACGTTTCTTTTGATGAACGGTATAGTAACAAGCTCAGGTGTGTCTTATTAAACTCACAGTACAACCAGGAATGGATCAAACAACTGCTGTGCAACAGAGGTCGTGTTGTCATCCCGGTATTTCTAACCGGTGATTAATGCCAGCGAGTTAAAAACTGGCTCCCGTGTCAATATTTTCACAAGAAGACTCTCCTTCCATGGCGAAGCTTCAGCTTATATACAAAATAACCGTTAACAGCATGGAGATCAGTTAACACACAACCACACCGCTTTAACTCGTTTCTGTCTCTGTGATTGTGTTTTACAGAGAAGGATCTCTCTCGTTTTTCTTTTTGTTTTGTTTACATCGCATCACTTTCTTGGTTAGCTAAAAGTAAGTGTTTCAATCTGATTCCAAAGAAGGGAAAGTGTGGACATTTTTCTTTCTTTATTCATTTATAAACTGGAGAGAGAGAGAGAGAGAGAGAGAGAGTTAACATTGTGTAGGTCGATCTATTGTATTGTGTTAGGATACTTTGAAATATTCGGTGCTACGTAATTAAGATCAGAAATTAAAATATTACACGAGACTTACATTTACACTGCAACAGAAAAACCTGAAATCAACAGAAAAACCTGAAATTAACTAAAACAATACAAACGTATGATGTATTATTAGATAATGATAAGGTAAGTTTTTGACTTCGTAATTTTATATTTTATTTTATTATTTTTTTTGGGGGGGGGTAACTAAATAAATAATCAACTTTTAAATAATCTCGCTGACTTTATAATAATTAGCCATTTACATTAGGGAACAAAGGTATATCGGGGCTAGTTCAAAATGTTCAGAACAGTCTTTGTATCGAACAAACTTTACCGAATGTTGATTAGATCAACAGTGACGCCTGTTGGTGTCTATTGGTCACTACATTAGTTTTTTTTTTTGGTTTGGTTTGGTTTTACCCTAATAAAATATACTTCACACAATTAAACAATGTGCAATACAGATCTATCAACTAAGGCACTGTGTTTTTGCAGATAGGTCTACAGCCAGTTCAGGAGAATGTAGGCATTAGGTGCAGGTCTTACAACGTGGTTTTAGGCTAGACTAAAGAAAACCTGTGTCCAACAGTTGGTTGATAGCGTTTTTAAAATCAAATATAATACTGTAGATATATTAAGGTAAATACTTTTTTTTTTTTAATGTGTAATGTGTAGCGATCATTATACACACAAATAGAATGACTGCTTTGGAATTTTAGAATTTTTTTTTTTTTTTTTTAAAAAAAAGGTTTGCATTGTGTGTGTATATAGAGATTTAGATATAATTTTAACTTAGCCCGTTACCTAAACAAATATCAAACCCATTCATGCGCATTATTAACATTCCCTGTATACACTCACAGGTCACGACCTACCCATTTCCACGTAGTTCTACCTGTACAACGTTATTTAACGTTGACACTGGATGCATTGTCCCGGCGGTGCGTTGCAACCCACAACCACTTCAAAACGTCAGAACGGTGTCACAACACAATCCAACCACGCAATCCTTCCTTCAGCATCGCTCATAACATCCTGTCAAATCAGCTTTGTTGTGAATTGCACAATTTTGCATAGCGCATACACACACACACTGAAAAATAATGTAAAGAACAAACCTTACATTTAGATAGACTACCGTTCCAGACTACTTTCTCCGACACTGACTTATAACCCGAAAACCTGTACTTATTAACTGCGGATGTTTTTAAGGTTTTGTATTTTATTCGCCTCTCATTCTTGTCTTCTTAGGAGGGTGCCCGGGGGCGAGTTAATGAGCAAGTCTGTGGAATTGCTATAAATTACTGAGATAACAGGACGGGGCAATCAAAGGCCTTTTCCCTCGGGGGAGGCAGTTAGTCTTGTTTTTAAATAAGGATCAGTGCATATTTGAGGTGAAAAAAAAATTCTGATTGGTACTAGAATTTATTTCTGTCGCGGCTGGTTTGTATTATGATTGTTATGGTTATTATGATGATGATGATGATGATGATGATGATGTCTGAAGAAAAAAAAATATGTGTTTAGAAACAACAAATACGACTATGTTTCTAATCTAAGGCAAGAAACTTCTGCCTTAACCTGCTGTCTGTTAAATCAATTTTGAATTAAAAAAAAAAAAAAATGTTTGCAGTTATTTCACAATAATCCCGGAGACTTCGTGACTCGATTGGGGTGTATATATATAGTGTGTGTGAATCAGTGGTTGGAAATTCTGTCCTGTGATTGGTTAAAAACTCATGATCGGTACAAAAATTAGATTGAACTATTGCCCTAACATCCTTACACCACCGGGCGAGTCTCCGTCTGTCATGTGATTGGCTCACATCACTGTCAGCCCCGCCCCTTTTCAAAGGAACGCCGGTTCTGTGAGTTTACGGAAAATGAATAACAAAACATGCTACAAAAGAAAATGCTCTAAACACTACAATGGTGATTAAAACATCACTGTCACTGTTTTCTGACTTTGTGAAATTCAAACAAATTCAACTCGATGAAAACAGATATGACGGGCGGGATATAAACTGGATTATGCAGCAGTCAGCAAACGAGGAGGAGACAGAAAAGCTTTGCAAACTATACGGTATGAACTTCAAAAGATTTTGTGTTATTTCTGTATGTTATTTATTTATTTACTTATGCTGTATCAGCTATATTTAAACAAAATATATGTTGGTGTTTATTTACGTCTGCTGTATGACGTCTATATTTTAACAAATATATAAAGTCGTATTTATTATCCAAACATGTCTCACTTATATTCTTGACTGATTCATATATTAAATATGAACTAGAGACTCAGCCATAGTGGAAAATTAAATGGCCCTCTGGAAGACTGTTGTTACCTCCCAGGGTTCCTGTGGCATCTGGCATGTATTACTTGTATTGTAACGCTTGAATTGTTTTTGGATAAGGGCGTCTTCTAAGAAATAAATAATAATAATAATAATAATAATAATAATAATTATTATAGCCTCCTGTCGGTAACAATAGTCTTCCCTCGGGTCAATAATTTTCTACTATAGACCGCCTCCAGTCTGTGCCTGTCTCTCTCTCGCTACCATCGTCTTTAAATCTTTAAGCAAGCCATCAGAAAGATTGTCGGCAGTTGTAATTCCCTTTGACAAAAAAGCACATTTGAGAAGTAAATAGAGACAAATGCTATGCTGACATCATTTAAGGTTCCTTCTTAACAATCTCCATATTTCTCTCCATATTATTTATTTATTTTTTTCAATCAAGACCAGCACTCAATACAGGCCCTTTGGATGTTTTAATATAATAGTTATTATATTTATTATTTAGCAGACGCCTTTATCCAAGGCGACTTACAGAGACTAGGGTGTGTGAACTATGCATCAGCTGCAGAGTCACTTACAACAACGTCTCACCCAAAAGACGGAGCACAAGGAGGTTAAGTGACTTGCTCAGGGTCACGCAATGAGTCAGTGGCTGAGGTGGGATTTGAACCGGGGACCTCCTGGTTACAAGCCCCTTTTCTTTACCCACCGGAACACACAGCCTCCTATAAGAATTACTCTCAATTATACAGGTATCATATTGTTCTGCAAATATAGCCCTTCAGATACTTTTTTAATACCTCAATATAAAATGACACATTCTGATTATTTTCTAAAGAACATTTGGTACTTGATGTGGGCAATTAAGTAACTTTTTCCATTTTGTTTCCCCTCCTCCAGCTGTTCAGCGATGGTTCCCCCATGAAGAGCACTCCAGGATTGTCTCCACTCGGGATGAAACCAAGGCTGTGTGGTGTGCAGGACTTTGTACAGGAAGCAGAGGTACCAATACAGCAATAACAAGCACCTAAACATATTCTATTAAGTCACACACCCATTGGACCCTAATCGCAGCAACTACACTTGCAACATCGCTGAGAGTGTAATGTCAGCTTTTTGTTTTGTTTAGGTATATATTTTTTGTTATTTTAGATTTAAGGACTTTTGTTTCTTTTTTTTTTTTTTTGAAATTTAGTCGTCGCCAATTATTTTTACCCCGGTTTTCACCCCAATTTAGCATGCCCAATTATTATCTGTATCCCCGGCTCACCGCTCGCAACCCCCCCGCCGACTCAGGAAACGGAGGCTGAAACACGCGTCCTCCGAAACGTGCTCCTTCCAAGCCGTCATTTTTCGCACTGCAGATCCACAGCAATGCTACCAGACCTATAGTGCCGGAGGACAACACAGATCTGGCGGCTCCGCTGCAGAGCCACAGGCGCCCTATCGGCCACAGGGGTCGCTGATGCGCGGTGAGCCGTGGATTCCCCTGCCGACCTAAGCCCTCCCTACCCGGGCCGCCCCCTAGGAACTCTCGGTCACGGTCAGCTGTGACATAGCCTGGATTCGAACCAGCGATCTCCAGGCTATAGAGCACATCCTGCGAGGAGCGCCTTTACTGGATGCGCCACTCGGGAGCCCCAGGACTTTTGTTTCTTAGTGTTTGGTAGCTACCTCTTGACAAGTTGAAAGTATTTACTGGGATGGAATCTCACACAGGCATATTAGACTCAGAAGAAGTACTGATGAAGACTTTTTCGACCTCGTCAATTCAGGTCTTCTTTGTTCATTGTATGAATGGATTGCTGGTAACACCTGTTTTGTAAAAAAAAAACAAAATAAAAAAAAAGCCAATATTGTAATAAAACACTTTAAAAGAAGACTACACTGTGTCTCATAGTTCATTAAATATGTGAAATGTCTTTAAGCAATTTGAAGTGTGGTGCAGCTGACCTATTTAACAGAGAATATCCTTACTGGACTGATATACACTAGTGCCAAGGATGCCTGAGCATCCTGTATCCAAAAAGGGGGAAGCCTGTGTTGTTTTTTGTAGCATTAGAGATTCTGCAGGTTTGAATCATATAAAAAAAAAAAGTTTTTATTTTAGGTATACAAAAAAAAAGTCATACTTTCGCACAAGAAAAAAAACATCCTCGTTTTATTACATTTACAAAGCAGTATTATACTTTTTTTTTTTTTTTTTTACAATAACGAATATAAGCTAAACATAATATATTATACACTACATTTAACATCATACAGGATGCAGCAACAAACATTTTGTTGTACGTTTTTCTTTTGTACTTGTATAAAAAGAAGCAGTTTTTTCAAACAGGTTATTCGCCTGCTCATTTTTAGTGTGACTGGTTGAGGAATGTGATCGCTGAAAGCGTCTAGCAAATACACACGATCACATGGATTTCATTTGCACAATTTCGAAACTGCAAATCTAAAGTAATAACAAAGCCACAGCAAAACGATGCTGAAATATGAAAGTGAATGGCTGTCTGATGCGGTACCATACAGCCATCAACACCATTGAATTCACAACTTTTCATAGCAACTTCTTCCAAACTTCTTCTGAAAACCTCCCCCTCCAAAAAAAAAAAAAAAATGATGTATTTGCTGTTCCAAGCTAATCTTGTAAAGCCAAATGACCTAACATAAGTCTGATAATTTTTTGTAAACTGGTATGATGATGCTATTACAAAAATACTTAAAAAAAAAAAAACTTAGATTGTATTGTTTAGTTTGATAAACCCGATTTTATCTGTTTTGAGAACCATTTCGTGCTGAGACATTGAACAATTGATGGTCCTTTTTTATTTAAAAAGGCACACAAAGTACCCAAGGAAGAAATATATAAATATGAAACTGTACATACTGTTTGAAGGGAGGAAGGGGTAGACACCCACTTAACAATAGGGACAATTCTATAAATCGGTTCTATTTAAAATGTTGTCGTTTACAGCCAGTTTCTAGCCTAGAGCTAAGCAAGGTATACCTTCGGTTCAGTGGAGAAACACTTCCACTGAAGTCAAGGTTCAGTCCCAGTACAAACCGGAACCCTGCGTGTTAAAACATGAAACTAAAACGCAAGCAGCAACCAACAAAATAAAGCAAGATTTGGGACTCTGCGCCACAGCTGGTGGGTTGTGGGCAGAGTAATAGACAGAACATTGAACACAACTGATGAGCAACTAAGAATCTGTCCACTCTCCGATAGCAAGAATAAATTCTTTTTTTTGTTGTTTGTTTTGTGCTTTGAATACTATTCAAAAACAGAAGAGAATGTGTTTTTTTGACGTGAGCTGGATTCAGGCAATATATTTCCAGAGGTTACTGCCAATGTGTTACCCTGGTAATGCTGCTATTGCACATGGGCAACAAATATAAAGGATTCTCCTCATGGGTTTCAGCCTTCTACATACTGTGATGTATATTCCGGTCATGGGAAGAGCTGCATAGTTTCCTTAATAGCTCAATTTTCCTCCACCAGGAGTTGAGATCGGAGCACTAGGAAATCTCCTAATTCTTCAAACAAAAATGAAATAAAATTTGTGGGGAGAGTAGGGGTAAAATGAACTGTAATGAAACTAGGCTGAACTGGAACTGTAGCAGTAAGCATTTCAAACCCTTCTAACCAAGAACATTTTCAAAAAACAAAAGCAGCAGATTTCTTGAATCTCTCTATAGCCCTACCGTAGTCCCGTTAAATAAAAGACGCAGAACAAAAAGAAGTGGGGGCGACTGAAGAATATAAAATAACTAGAACAATATACAGAGTCCAGTCCCTCAGTCCTCTCTTTGTGGCTGGTTGTCGTTGAATGCCGATGATGATGATGATGATGATGGAGATGATGGAGTTTTAGGTCAGGGGTGACGTCGTTCCCGTTCCCCCTCCTCCTCCTCCGTTGACAGTCACTTTGCGGCCCCTCCCTGCAGAGGGAGAGAGCTGCCGGCAGTTGGAGGTGCCGTTCAGGAGCGTGGGGGGGGCGGAGCTGCTGGCGAGGGAAGTGGGGGCGGCTCCGGAGGGGCTGGGGGAGGTCCGGTTGCTGTGCGCCCCGGGGCTGGGCAGAGGGGAGGAGGTGGAGGGCACGGTGGCCGGGCTGTTGGCTTTGTCGCTGACGGAGTCGCTCTCCGAGTTGCCGCTGGTGTTCATGCCGTCAGAGTTGCTGGCCGGCTGCTGCTGGGACAGTTTTATCCTCTTGCAGGTGGGCTGCACTCTGTACTGGAGAGGAAGAGGGCCGTTCTGCACACAAGACAAGAGGAGAGCAGTGAGGAGCGGGCTTCATGACAAAGCGTTTCTTCCTAAACTGACCACAAATCAATGATAACAGGAGGTGCAACACCATTACACTGTTCTTTATTATTTTAAAAAGAACAAAAGTTAAACAAAGCAACGTTTCAGCCAGACTGCCTTAATCAGGCTGAAGTGAACAGACACAGCCCTGCCCACATCATTAAAACACCTGAACTCAATTAGTTAATAAACAATACAATCATTGGAAAGTTAGCAATTCATATCATTCCTAATACGTGCAAACAATGTTATTAAAATACAATACAATTATTTGAAAACATGCATACTTGCATCTCTGTTAAAAAATAAAAAATAAAAAATCGCACATTCCAGTGTTATCTTATTTAAAATTGTAATTTGATTTTATTTTCAAAATGATTCCCAAATGTTCATGACTCCACATACCCAAAATCAATCCAGTGATATAAAAGTATGTATAGACAGTATCAATTCATAAACTGAATAAATCATTGCATTTCAATGTAACCAATCTCCAACAGCTTGTTGCCATGAAGTCACATCAGGGTCACTAAAAACAGCACCCTGCTGGAGTACACTGGACTCGCTTTAATGGGCAGTAAAGCCTCTTCTTGTGGTAACATAACAGAACATGTTGGAGTCTCTTCATTTGATCTTAAAAGTGGCGGAGGTAGATATCACGATCAAATGAACTGAATAGGAACTCGTTGGTTATTTTTTATATATAGTGTAGTTATTCTGAAACAAAAAAACAGAAAAAAAGCGCCAAGTTATCAAAAGTGCCCAGCCATTTAAAAAGTTGAGATATCAAAAATACAAGCCAAGTTAGTAGAAACAATTGGGGCAACCTTGACCCCCACCGCTTTGACAGCTGTGCCTGTTTGCTTGGTCCTGGCCAAGGCTGCCCCAATAGTTTCTTCTAACCTGGCTTGTGTTTTTGATATCTCCACTTTAAATGGCTGGGCACTTTTGATAACTTGGCATTTTTTCACATTTCCAATGTGTTTTTGTTTCAGATATCACTTCTTTTTTCACTTATAATACACACATTACGGGAACAGCCGTTTGGAAAGGGTGAATGTAAATGGTAGCCTAGTCTGTTGAAAGGGTTAAGATGTGAATCTGTGTAGCGCAGCGGTTATGTAGTTGGAGTGAAAGTATGACTAGTTAGGATTCAAATCCTGCCTTAACTTTCACGACACAAAGTTTGTACTTCCATTGCACAACATTTGCAAGTAGTATAGCAGTGAAGTTACAGGTTTTAACAAGTAACGAGACAAACAAGATCTTGTAAATTATGATTATTTATTATCCTGATTGTATTGAAAGTTTTCTGCCGATTTTGCAAACTATCATAATAAGCTTGATCCACTCATTTAGTATATTGTAACGTTTTCATGTTTAGGAAGTAGTACTCGGGGGAGACAGTGTTGATTTCTCAAAATGTTTGTTTTATTTGAAACCAGTCACATCCATGCTCTGCAACCCCCGAAAACAGCAACCCACGTTCTCCCTACTCCGTCACTCACTCACTCCCCCTAAGGTGTGACCCGTTCCCCTTACAAATACATGGAGCATAAAAGACAGATGAAACAAACTGAACAAACAACAAGTCCTGCAACAAAGCAACTGTCCGGGTCGTTACAATATATTTAATTTGAAAGTAAAAATATATGAAAGCATGACGACCCTGACGTACAAAAATCTTCACTAATACACAACTGAACAAGAAATGAGTACTTATTGTCGTTTCATACAGTATTAAATGGCAGTGATTATATGACCGTGAAACATAAATAAATAAATATCAAGATAAATAAATGTCTATATTGATTTTTATATATATATATATATATATATA
The DNA here is from genome assembly GCF_902713425.1 of Acipenser ruthenus. Taxonomy (NCBI): domain Eukaryota; kingdom Metazoa; phylum Chordata; class Actinopteri; order Acipenseriformes; family Acipenseridae; genus Acipenser; species Acipenser ruthenus. Next base: position 1,778,317 of record NC_081216.1, read on the forward strand.
TATATATATATATATATATATATATATATATATATATATATATATATATAGTACTGTGCAAAAGTTTTAGGCAGGTGTGAAAAAATGCTGTAAAAGTAAGAATTCTTTCAAAAATAGATTTTAATTCTGTTCACTCACTTTGCATTTAGTTAATTGATAAATATAATCTATTAACATGTCTATTTTTGAAAGCATTCTTACTTAACAGCATTTTTTCACACCTGCCTAAAACTTTTGCACAGTACTAGATAGATATATATATATATATATATATATATATATATATATATATATATATATATATATATATATATATATATATGTCTGACTTCATCTTTCAAAATACTGCTTGTCTCAACTAATTGTGTAGCACTGACAGTAACACGCTTGCAAACTGACAGTTATAGTTTCAAATCCCACGCATGTCAGATATTTTTTGCAGGCAAATGTTCCATTTTAAAACAGAAAAAAAAAATTTAATATCAGTGATACAGGGTGTCACAATAAGTGCGTTCCCTAGCATATTTCCATGTTGACAAAACAGGTTAATTGTCGTTAAACTCGGACGCACTGTAATATACATATGCATGGCTAAAACTCCCTGGGGTCTTCAAAAAAAAAATGTATACGTTGGGAGAAAAAGAAGCATTTTTACCTTACTTTGGTGACTTATTTCTCTTACTGTATGGCAGGTATTGACTTTTTTCCCCTACATTTCACCTAAGTGTTGGGAAGTACAAATTAAAAGTGACATGGTGCTTTTGGCTGGTTTACTTTTGCTGCACCAATATCCTGAAAACACGTAAACTCTCCTTGCTGTATAGAGTCTGGCAGTTCTCGCGCTTTGCTGATAACTTGGCGGGAGGAACTACATTTCCTCTCACTGAGACTCACGAAAAACTGAAGTGGCTTACACTCTTTGCAATAGGAGTCCTGTTCCCAACCCTGGAGCTTCTGGATGAACTTATTTTAAAAATGCTCGGAAAATGATCATTGCAATGTGTGCGTGGTTAGTTTTTTTTTTGTTCTTTTCTTCCTATGATATAGAAAATTCAAATAATACAAAAAAATAAATAAAAACGATCGCGAATCTGAAAGTGAGTGAAGAGGAGGGATTCTCGCTTGGACTTGTCTGGAGCTAGTTCCTGCTAATCACTCACAACGTGTAGCATATAAACATGATACGCTACATCTGGCAAAGGCACCATCCCATTTATTCAGGCAAGACTGGGTCTGGAGAAAGGGAAGGTGAGCCAGCCTCCCCCCACTCTCCCCTTCAGTGCAGTTTGAGTTGCTGCACATGTGTTTCCAATTTAAAACAAGCTCAAGACGAATGAAAGCAATCAAGGGAAGTGGACAGCCGGAATAATATTTCACAGATACAACCTGCTATAGCTGCAGGTATTTGTTTGAAGTATCATTTGATTTTTTTCCAAATCTTGCTATTTCATAACAAGTCAGCTGTGCTGTATTTTAGACCATAAACACTCAACAGAGCCGTGCGATTAAATGCGACGACATAGAATGCATTAAACCACCATGCTGAACGAACAGAAACACGCATTATAACATAGTCCCTGCACTAGCTTTTACACCAAACGTCCCATCTTTAACACTGCTTTATTTAAATTCAGCTGTCTGCTTGTTTACACGACACAGTGTCGCTGATGCCCTTGTGTTTGACTGAAGCCTTATCAACACAACAGCAATGGAATTCATGTTTGACTTGATGTGTCCATGACCTACAGCTATGGCCAAAGGTTCTGCATCACAGAGAATTTTAGGGTTGAATAAAATAAATAAATAAATAAATAAATAAATAATAGTAATATATATGAAATGTAATGATATCACAGAAGTCTAAGTAGTACTTCATGTTAGATGTCCATTTTTTGGGAAGTATATGGATACAAAAAACATTGTGTAATTCAACATGTTAACGGAACAATTATTCAGCAGGTTTCATTCGACTTTATGAAGCAAAATGAGTTCATTCTACAGGGTGATGCAAAACTGTTGGCCAGAGCTGTACTCTTACTGCATGGCGCTGCCCAGCACAGGGCCCATTTGTCTCATTAGATGCATTAGGCTCGCTTACCCGTCTCCATGTGTAAATGTATGCAATGTCCATAAGCGTGTAGTAGTCTTTCAAAGGCTCGTCTTCGTACAACACCTCGATCTGGAAGAGGAAAGCATTCACATGAGCACAGCCCTATTCCACGCTGATGCCAGCACAGACCCAATACTAAGAGAACAGCATGTAGCCCCACAGTGACTGAGCAACAGGTGTGAAGCTCCAGGAGGGAGCGTGGAGGGCTGCCACCTGCCCACAACACTACCTGGGCGTCTGAAGAAACAAGGGGGCATAAGAAGGAAACTGGGGACTGTTTTAATGGTCTAAAACAGCTGCTGATCTAAATACTGACACCTTGTAATTGTTAATATAAGTAAAGTCGAGTCTGGGTTGGTAAGTTTTAAATTTCATAAACAAGTCGATCTAGCTTTTTATGAATTAATTTTTTCATCTTCATTATTTTTTTATTAGTATTTTACTCATTCATGTTAATCTTAGGGTGTTATTTTCATACCCTTTTTTAATTTGGTTAAGTTTTCGAAGTTGAAAATGGTAATTTAATAATTGTCGTTTTAGTCAGGGTACAGTAATCTGCAGTACTTTACAGTATGCGGTTCTATTATTGGTATTTATTATTACTAGTGCTGGGACAAATCAAATATCAAAACAAATGCTGCTTGAAATATATTGGGCAAAAGCGACCATGCGAGTATTCGTTCATATAACAATTTAAATGAGTGTATGGAAAAAGAGGTCATTCAAACCAATGCATAAATGATGTGGAAGGATACCTATTGTGCTGGAAAATGGTACGGATGGTAGGATTGTGTTCTAGCCCCTGGTGTTAGTCTTACTCTGTAATTGCTGGGAATATCCATCTTGCTGCGCAGGAACTTGGAGAGGTGCGTCACGGTCATGGCAGCCGGGCAGCGAAGAAACCGCTTGCTGTTCGCCTGGAGGGATCGAGACTGGAATCGAAAAACATCACTGTAACACCGCAAAATAGATTTCTATATAAAAACAAAAGTGTACGAATGTGCGTCTCTGTGACCAGGCAGTCCATTTCTTTACCTTTTCTTTTTCTGCATCTTGTGTTTCCGTCACAACCTTCTTTTCATTTCTTAAAAGAAACCAAAAATGTAATAGTTTTAAAACGTCACTTTTATAAATTGCTTTCTGGGTATTATATCGAATTATTTCTTGTAGTAAACCCCTCCTTGCCTGACCTCAGCACCACGTTACTGGATCCTCAGCTAATGCACCATCCTTACACTATTGCACCACTATATCATACTAGCTATAACTTGGTACAATCCTAACTTGTTGCATCCTAGTTCATATTGTATTTTAGTAGTTGCACTTACTGTAAACTGCACACTGTGTTTAAATATGAATCTTGCATTGTAACCCTTTACTGCCCTGTAGCACCCGTAAGTCGCCTTGGATAAAGGCATCTACCAAATACATAATAATAATAATAATAATAATAATAATAATAATAATAAAAAACAATCCCTGCAAGGGAGTGCCCATCATCACAACAGAAACTTATTAATCCTGTTTTGACTTACGTGGTGCCTTCATGAAACTCGATGGACAGGCTGATGATCTCGTCATCCGTGATTATTCTCTTCTCCTCCTCCCTGACCTCCCCTCGGTCTTCATTCGAACTGTTGGTAGCTGAGGGTTAAAAGAGAGGAGAGGAGCGAGAGATTAGACACGAGTCCACAGAGAGAGAGAGAGAGCGAGAAGGAAAAATCAACATGCCCCTGGCAGACACCTACCATCCGCTGTGGGGTTAGCTGCGTAGAAGTCTCGCCTCCTCTTCATCTCATCTGCAGAGAAGAAAGGGAAGAAAGAAGGCATTCAGTGATCTGCTCTGTGCTCAGTGTGCCAGGACTTGGTGTTAATAATGTCCTGTTACACTGGATCTCTAAACACAGTGACAGATGTAATATAACACTGCAACAGGACCCGGTCTATAGCCTGCAAGGATATCTAGTGTGTTCATGATTTAGTTCTGCTGCCATTTAGATGTGTAGGACATCATGTATTTTTTGTTTTTTTTCCAGCCTTGACCATTTAAAATAATGTTGTTTTTTTTGTTGTTGTTTAATTTGCAGTATAGACTGATGATGCACACAGAATGGAACCACAGTAACAAGGTTGAGAAGAACACCTTTCCATAAAAGAGAGAGATGGTTTGCAGATTTGTGAGATGCATGCACACACACACAGAACAGAAAGATAATATAGACACATATCTACCTTTGAAAAGCCCTGGGACAAGCTTGTAGACTATGTCTTGCAAGGTTTTATCAGATCTGTAAAAAAAAATTAAAAATAAAAATAAAAATATAATATTTTATAAATATAAATGTTTTTTTAAATGCACATAAAGGCATTCATAAAATGCTAATCATAATCCTGTACTAGAAATGCCAATCTAATAAGGTTTTCAGTTCTAGAAATATCTGTCGGATAGAATTAACTTACAATCTGTGGCTGTAGCTGACAGTGGAGGGGTGGAGGGGTGGAGGAGTGGAGGGAGGGGGCTGGAAATGCAAAATACAAGCATGCACTAATGCTAAAGCTCACCCTAACCACAGGACTGGGGGGACTTGCATTGTACTGCACTGTGATGTCTATTGCTGTAAATAGTTTACCTATCATTTGCATTGAAAGCTAGAGGTGTTATATTAATTGGCCAATAACATCCTATAGTAAAAAATAACAGCCCGCATAGGTTTTACATTGTTGCTAAGTACCACTTGCCTGATACTGTGAAGCGGTCTTGTTTTGTGCACTTGAACGTCACACATTGGGCAGTATTTGTTAGTCTCCAAGTAACCAACAATGCATGTTTTACAAACTGGAGGAAAGAAAGAGAGAGCGTGAATCCAGTATCCGAAAAAACAAAACAAAAACATGCACACACACAAGAGTCACTGCAAGATATTTAATCCAATCCATCTAACACCGACAGGAAGAATTGGCCTGAGTATTATGTAATAAACGTAGCAAATTCAACATAATACATGCCACCCGCACTGAAGGATAAGCCAGTGATTCTAAAGATATGCCGCTTCATCTTCTAGGGAGAACACTGTGCTAATTTCACAGCAGTCAGTGCAACAACAGTGGCACATTAATGTTGTTGATGGTGCCTCAACAACTACATAAGAAAACGTTTTGTTAATGGAGTAAAATAGCGTGCCTATCAGAAGCCGTGTTGTCCACTGAAGTGAATCTTAAATATCGTGACTGGGTTACATTTGCAGAAACACATTTAATACTACATACTTAACCATTGATACTTAACCACTGAATAATTCACACATTTGGCAAGTACTATATTTTCCAGTCCACTGCCTTTCTCCAATCAGTTTTCAATATTTCATTTTTTTTTCTTTTAAATGTGTAAACCAGATTTAAACAAAAACCCATGCACTGCATAAGTAGAAAGTATAATAATAATAATAATAATAATAATAATAATAATAATAATAATAATAATAATAATAATATGTAGTAATATTCTTGTCCTATTGCTCTTAAATTTGAATGAAGTCTGCAAACTCTTGTGCCTCAATGTAAACTTTACACAGAGCGCCTGTTTCCCTCAGTAAGGCTCAAACGGTAGGATCACGGACACATACACGAGTGCAGACACTCCACGATGGTCGTGGCGTCGATGAAGTATCCTCCGCACAGGGCACACATGAGATGCGGGTTCAACTCCGTGATTTTAATCCGGGTGGTTCCATGCATTTTATCCAGCTTGGCGGATCTAAAAACAGAAGAAAAAACAAAACAAACAATATAAACATATATTAGTTTTATTCAGCTGGCATTGCTTTCCAGACAGGAACAATATTGTATGTATAAATAAATAAATAAATAAAAATAATAAAAGCACATTGATTCACAAGTTTGCAAACGGCTAAGCACTAGTGTGTGTTAACTACGATTCCCTCATGCATGGCAGTAAAATACACATGCATGGTGTACACAGTCCAGTGTATACTCGCTATTGTACACGTGTAGTGAAAAACATTACTTTTTGGGGTTCTGCAATGCGATGCTTCATAGAGGATCGCTAAATAAAAACATTTGCTACTTTTTGATAACATTTAAAAACGGGTTGGTTGCTTAGATATACAGAAATCTTTGCTGTTCAGGATACCATATGTTTCTTTACAGAAGCTAAACAAATAAAGGTTTAAGATATGTCAGGAGGCAGTGTGGTCCGGTGGTTAAAGTCCAGAGCTTGTAGCCAGAAGGTCACCGGTTCAAATCCCACCTCTACCACTGACTGACTCACTGCGTGACCCTGAGCAAGTCACTTAACCTCCTTGCACTCTGTCCTGCGATTGAGATGTTAAATCAATGTAAGTGACTCTACATATCATGCACAGTTCACAGCCTACCTCTGTAAAGCGCTTTGTGATGGTGGTCCACTATGAAAGGCGCTATATAAAAATAAAGACATTATTATTATGTCGGAATTAACCAAATGTTAAAAAAAAAACGCTGTAATAGGTTAAGCATGCTGAGAATGTGTTTTTGTGCTGTGCTGTGCAGTGGAGGGGACATCCCCACAAGGAAAAGGGACAGTCCAAACTGCGATACAGGTGCTACCACGATTGTGCCTTGCTATGTTTTTTTTTTCCAGAGTGATTTGCGTCATGCTAGTAAACACTATATGAGAAGCAAACCTGTGTATCCAAGTGTGCAGTAGGAACACCTTACTCCTAGCTATAATGTCCAATAGATTTCTCCCCATGCACAAACTAGAAGAGTGGTTTATTCATGCATGGCAAACACAGATCATTTCATTTCTTATGTTTAAACTAAGACCCCCCCCCCCCTCCTCCCCCCCGTAATTACCTGCAAAATAACACAATTAAACATCTTAAAAAAAATAAAAACATAAATAAATGCACGCAAACATTAATAGATAAAACACACACACAACTATGCCAAAGTCTAGGCTAATTGAGAAAAACAAAACAATGAAACACTGTAAAAGATATAGTTAAATGTTATCTACCTGACGTCATTTGCCACGTTTTCCGTTCCTGTATTTGCCCACATTTCAGCTATTAATACGAACCCTCTATCTTGTAACCTTTACCTGTAATATAAATGAACACTCTGGAAATGTGCGCTGACCATGCTAGCAATGGGGTGAATGCAGGTGTAAAAAAAAAGCCTATAAACGAGAAGACATAACACAAAACAGACGGTACAGAGCAGACCAAAGACTTAGAAAAAAAATAAAAAATCTAATTCAAATCAGCAGCAATGGCAACCCCGTGTAACACAGGGCCACGTTTTATATAAATGTAACCACGCGTGACACAGCACTGCGCACGTTTGGTTGTGGTCTAGCACAAGTGTTAAACAAAAAAACACCACGCATTCTGTTGGTACCTTATCTTTGCTTCCCCCTGTGTAGGCGACTTAATTAGAGCGCGACACTCCTGTGTAAAGAAACGCAATGGGCCGTACCAAATCGGATAAACTGTCTAATTGGAGATTAAAATACAATTCATTAAACGCAGGCTGGAGTCTTGGGCTGATCCCGAGGATCGAGCATAGGGGCCGCTTCAAAAGACAGCTGCCGTCTCTTTGTGTTCCTGTGTGTGTGGCTTTTGTTACTTTCATTAAAGACTACGCATGCATTTGCAGATACACCAAATGCTCAAAAATGGATATATTTCCAGGATTAAACATGCGATTTAAAAAACACATTTAAGGATACTTAAGCGCATATATACAGCATAGACATGTTCAATGGAAATAAAGAAAACTGTACATGCGAACGACTAGAGGTTGATAGCAAAAAAAAATCTGTAGCAATTATCAACTGGCTACATCAAATGCAGGCACATCCTCAAACAAATTACAAGCATGCTCGGTTGAATTGTCTGCTAAGGAATAAATAATAAGAATTGTTTACTCTATACTTACATATACATGTTTCTCCATACAAAACCGCGGAGCCGAGTCTCCTTCGGATTCAGTACAGTGAATATGTGCTAGCAGTACAGAACAGGTTATATATCATTGACAATGGCACCATAAATGCTGGAAAATCGATTTCCCTGTCATCGATAATACTGGGGTCAGCTAGTGCTCTGCTACTTAAATTTATGACACCCCTAATCAATTTTATGCGACCAGGTAATTATACGTTTATTACATCGGATAATCTCCTTTTTGAAATTAATACGATGCATTTATTAATGCATTCTTACAATTGCATTCTAGATTTCGTGCAAAGCCTGTAAAATGAAAATTATAAAAAAAAAAACGCCTACGAGAATGGAAATTGAACAGAAATGAAGCAATAACCAGCATATGTACCACAGACAAAGAAAGCTGATCTGAGATTGAAAACAGACGGAGCTACACATTACCAGACATAAAAAGGTGCCAGCGTAGACTGGTTTCCATAGAGACACGGGAGTAATATCTGGCGATCAGCCAAAACATTACCAAAAAGGTGTTACTGTATAGCTGCAAAGCCTTATTTAATTTATATATATATATATATATATATATATATATATATATATATATATATATATATATATTATATATATATATATATATATATATATCATTCCATCAACTGTTTTAAATAATATAGCTTTTAAACTGGCAAATTGTAATTGTTCTGTTAAGGTATAGTTACTATTTTTGCTGTTATGCAACTTTGCCTATTTTTTTTTATTTAATTCAGTGTTTCTGGAGTCCAATACGACATCAGCACGCCGCGCTGTCACCCAAACACAAAGTCCCATATCCCGAAGAACACTTTTAGAAACACTTGGCCCGCTGTATCAATGTTTTTTTTTGTTTGTTTTGTTTTTTTTAAGGTGTCAAACAGCATCAATGTTGTTTCAGATTAGCAACACAAAATCTCCAGCCAAGGTTTGCGTGCACCGCAGAGAAAGTGTGCTGAACATCTATGGACAGCCATCCGATAGGCCAAGTCCTCACACCGCCACGAATTAGTCGGGAATGAAGGCGACTTTGAATCGTTTATTACACGTCCTATTTTCTTTCAATTCATTGGTTCACATTTCATTTTCAGTGATCAGTGATAGTATGTGCATTCAGAGGTCCAGGTATGATTTGGGGTCTGGGAGTAATTTGCAGTCTAATTTTAACACTGAGAGTCAATGTATTTTAACACTGAGAGTCAATGTATTGTATATACGGTACAATCTTTAATGGTAATGGGGTAGGCAATAAAAAGAGCCTTCTATTTTAACTGCAATGTTACTTTGAACTCCTGTACAGCCACGCGTGTGTTCTACAAGGGTCTTTAGAACACACGCGCACTTTTTCCAGGTATCACAATGATTTTTTAACATGAAATTCTTAAGCTCAGTGGACATGTTACAACTTCAGTATGAAGCAATACGGATAAATAAAATAAGGAAATGCATTAATAGTTTAATATGATCGGCCCTTTTTTTTGCGGTTGCCTCTGACGATGGATCCAGTTGGATTTGTAGCTGGACTGAGGTGTTCACGCTTCTGCAAAGACAGCAGGGCTAGCCAGAGATCGGATACTGTTTGTCGGGTTGGTTTTTCTTGTGTACAGTTTACTGAAGACATTGCATTCTGGAAGATGTAGTTGTTGGTTGAAGTTTTATGGGAGGCAAAGAAGCTGTGCAGTAAAATTGCTATGCGTATTTTTACGCATTAAATGTAAATGTAGTGCCAAATGGCATCTTATCTGGAGCGCTGTGTGTAATAACTAGAATTACAACACTAACTCAAATCAGATTAGAACGTGTACAAAATAACGCGTTTTTGACCCGGATGGCTTTCCATAAACATCAAGGGGAGAGCACGTGTCGGGGTTTTGTGACTTATGACAGGGAATCGCCCATCAATCCAACAGCATAGACATTGATAGATTAGATAGATAGATAGATAGACAGACAGACAGACAGATAGATAGAACATGGTGTGCACTCGATTGTTATGGGACTTAAAATGCATAATACTGTATTAATAACAATTATATAGTTGCTGCAAGTGATTTTCCTAAGAAATATGGCGCCAAGTCTCCCTATGCTAATACCAAGGCTGACATTATTGAGTTAACAGGCGCCTTTTAGAGTATAGAAGGACCGCGTGATCTCAGAAACCATTGGCAAATAACACCAAGCAATTCCAGCATGTGTCATTTGGTGTTTTTGTCTGACATCTTTAAACCAATCGTGGTTTCTGCAAACTTAAAAAAAAGGCTAAACTGCAGACCTATTTGAAATGCACAGTAGTTATTGAATATACATTCAAGATAAAGGCCATACCCGTTTTTCACAGCATTGCATTTGAGTTTATTTTAAACCCTTAACCGCAGAACTAATTCCAAACAGATGTTTCAGTTTCGGATAAAGCTATTGAAAGAGATAATAATAAAATTACCTCTTTAACACCTGTTTCGACAGCACTCCACCAAATCATCAGAAGCTGTTATATGGGTAACTTGGTAGCCTGTATCTGTCTGTTTAATTACACTAACAGTGTGTGTATATATATATATATATATATATATATATATATATATATATATATATATAACTAATAATTATTATTATTATTTATTTCTTAGCTGACGCCCTTATCCAGGGCGACTTACAATTGTTACAAGATATCACATTATTTTTACATACAATTCCCCATTTATACAGTTGGGTTTTTACTGGATTAATCTAGGTAAAGTACCTTGCTCAAGGGTACAGCAGCAGTGTCCCCACCGGGGATTGAACCCACGACCCTCCGGTCAAGAGTCCAGAGCCCTAACCACTACTGAACTAAACAATGCAACTGTCGATATTAACATCACGTTTAGTATCTGTTTGGAAAGCCAGTTCCAGTATCCGAATGTGAGAAGCGTGCAACCGAATTAAGAATCAACTCCCATTTAGCAAACAGGCCCTCTGAAGTGGCAATGGCGGTCTAATTGACTTCATTTGAATCAGAAGAACAGCACGTGCAGAAAACGAACTCACATTGAGCGGATGGATTAACGTCAAATCCGGGATACTCCTCCTAGACACTACATCCTGGAAACAATTTAACAAGCAGCAAAAGATTTGCATAACAAAGCTAAGAAATTAGTCCAGGATTGTAACTTTATTGTAACAAAACCCTGTATTAAACAAAAAAATAACACACGTGTCAGCATTATAGATAAAAAAATAAATAAGGGTTTATCCCTGATTCTTCAATAAAATAAAACAAAAAGGTAACATCGACCATGTATTAAATATCCTCTTGGATGTATTAGAATATAGAGCTACAGAAATCGGTATTTTAAAAATGAATTCCTTACCACTGAAGTCTTTTTCAACTGCAACTACAATGCGTTTATAATTCAGTATTACATTCCCTCTGCTGTTCATTAACCAAACATTATAAATGAAGGTCCAAGAGTCAGGAAACGCTATAGGCGCATACTTTATGAAACGCAATATAAATCAGGATTTATGACCCGGGATAGATAGTTATGGTTAAAAAGAAATATCCTGCTGGTATTTGAAGTATACACTATTTCACTTATTTATTGTAAAGAATGCGCAACGAGTTAATATTCTTTCTTCTTAGACCAGATTAAAAAAAATGTTTGAAAAAAACTACTGTAAATACATGCAGCACATAATATGTCAACTTTTCGATTAATAAAATAATTCTGATTGTCTGAGAGATTCGTTGCCACTTGATTCGCTTGTTTTTTTGTTTGTTTTTGTGTGCAGTGAAATGTTACCTAAAGTCACCTCCTGAAGTGAACTAGTGTCGGTTTTTAAAACTGAAAACGCGTTTGGTCATTTATAATTATCAAGGCAGAAAAGGAACTTCATTTCAATGTCCGTTTCCACGTTTCTTTTTAATCTTCAGTTTCCGCTTCCCCTTGAAAAGACAGTTGTGCTGCTTCCCGACAACATTCTATGAAAAGAACCGAACAGTCAAACAAATGACTCCAAAGTGACAGGCGGGCAATCTCAATTCAACTCGCAAAAAAAAAAAATTATATATTATATATATATATATATATATATATATATATATATATATATATATGTAAAATAACTCTTTACTGTCTCTGGGTACATTTTTTTTTTAAGTTACTACTATAGCATTGTTTGAGGAAATGATATTTAGCCGCGTTTAATTCACTGCGTGATAATTAACGGAAAACTAGCCGATTTATTGAATACATTAAATGAATTGTATTATATATATATATATATTTCTGAATTATTTTATTTTCTGCGTCCACTTGTCCCTGTATCAATGGAAAACTCTTGTATTACACAGATAAAGGATGGTATTCCATTTTATAATAGCAGGTACAGAAATCTATAGCGAGAACGCATTATACCCGCAGCAAACTGGTTCCGATTTAGATTCAGAACTGGAATCATAATTCAATACTGTCAATTTTTTTAAACACGGGCAGCAGTGTGGAGTAGTGGTTAGGGCTCTGGACTCTTGACTGGAGGGTTGTGGGTTTAATCCCCAGTGGGGGACACTGCTGTTGTACCCTTGAGCAAGGTACTTTACCTAGATTGCTCCAGTAAAAACCCAACTGTATAAATGGGTAATTGTATGTAAAAAATAATGTGATATCTGTATAATGTGAAATAATGTATAATGTGATATGTTGTAACAATTGTAAGTCGCCCTGGATAAGGGCGTCTGGTAAGAAATAAATAATAATAATAATAATAATAATAATAATAATAATAATAATAATAATAATAATAATAATAATAGTGCTGGGCGGATGTACGCATTCTCTCGAAAATTAATGACTGGTGCGTTGCTAGATCATTCAAACTCGTTGACTAACATTTTGAAAAACACGGGCTGGCATCTGCTGTTGCGCAACGTGCCACTGCTACACAAATGCGTTTAAGCCATACAAACACGTATAGGTAATAAATCCTGATACAGTTTCTTGGATGGGGTTCAATGGGGTTCAACTGCTGCTTTCCAGGACTGGGAAGAGAAGGCGACGTCCAGTGGGCAATACGTGAATTGATGTAGCACAAGATATTCTGGGTCCTATTCCAATTAAATGATCCTCAACACACGATGCAACTTAATAATGGTTTGTTAATGGGATTTAATGAGTTTACGCACTACAACTTGAATAGTTATTTTTATGCCGAGCCCTGCCACTAATGCCTGAGTGAGTTTTATAAACAGGTTTCCCAGCGCCCCCCTGTGGGGGGAATTAATTATGACATTGTAAAAGTCAACATTTCTAAACAGAACGGTCTTTCGCATTGAATCAAAAACTCCAACTTGGAATAAGCATACACCGTTGAAAATGTATGAACGTTGAAAATAAACCCGTTCAAAATACAGGACTGGAGTGTGAATGAGCCAACGCATTACAACAGAAAGATAACATTTACACACATACCTTGTATATTGGATAAGAACACAATCGACCTGACAACAACAAAAAAGGAAAAACACGATTCTTGTGCGTGTACCCCCCCCCCCCCCCCCCACCCCAGTTTAAAAAACTTCACGTGTATTTATTATAACACCATGCAAGACACTTGTAGTACTCATTTGAGACGAGCAATACATTTATATACAATAGTCATACTGGTACACATATAGACATTGTAACACAGAGAGAGTGGTTATGGGAGTAGGGTTTACATATCCGAATGAACACATGCGTGTCTGTCTGTGCACATTTATCACAAACGGTACTTGTGTTAAGAAACAAACTGTGTGGCCCTTTATCGGACATTTAACAGAACCCGTCTGTTTCCCTATCCAGCGCATTGTAACGCCTATATCCTTACTAAAATAGCTGCTCAATCTACGGGGTATTAAAAAGATTTATGTTTCCACCCCACTCAAGTCTGAACCCCGTCCCTCTGCAACTGTATGTATGCAATGCTTAAAAACCCAAACAGCTTGCAAAATCCGTTTCTAAACGTTCACAGATCTGCAGCTATAAACCCACATTTCAACATCCGAATACAAAGTATCAGCTTACACACACACACACACACGAGGGCCTTGTTCTTTCTGGGATTTAATTTATATCAATTTAACTGACAAAACGTTGATGCGTGCAGCACGTTCCAGTGTGATTTTGTGTAATGCACAAGATGATTTTCTTGCAGTAGAGAGGCACAGAAGTGAAACCCGTCCATGCACGCCCCTTCTGTACTGCAACCCCTGGCTCTTGGCTCGGTGCCCCGACAGATCCAGCTCATTTCCTTTGCACTTTACTAACCACGAAAGCGATTCGATAACTTTGTGCAAGTTGCTGCTCTATGCGTTTTGTTTATAGAATACTTTTCTGTATATGTATGCGCGGGTGCACTGTATTACCTCCGCGGAACTGCAACGAAGCGTAAGCGAGGGCAACATTCCCAAAGGAAATTGGACCAGGAAAAGTATTATTATTATTATTTAATAAAAGACGTTTCTCCTGATATTTACTCATTGCAAACTTCAGTCTATGGTCGCGCGTTTATTAAGTAAAGGTGCACAATGAAACACTGACAGTCTTATTTAAAGCAACATACATATTACATTAAAAACTATAAATGATGCGTGATCAAAAAGCTTCGTCTCTGTTCAGAATGAACGTTTTTTTAAGTCACAGTGCTCATTTGCATTTGTGATATCAAAAAAAAAATAACAGACTCACACGTGTTTAAAATCCACGCATTACAATTATTTGCACTGCACTAATAAACTCCACATATAAAAACCCAAAGGTCGTTTTGTATCATTACCTAAAAGGAACTCGTGTTTCGTCTCCGTGTTTGGCTAATTTACACAAGGCGACGACTGCATGATGTTTGTGAAACAGTGTTCCATTACACTGCGCGTTCCGTGTGAAGCGTGCATGTACACCTATCCTTATATACACACGTTGTAGCCTATACTATAGTCGTGTCAAAAGGCGTACACCATGTGTTTACTATACTGCATTTCTTCTGTAGATGGGAATGCTTTGGCACAGCAATATTATTCCCAATAAAAAAATCGTGGCATGTTTTCTTACGCTATAGTGCCACATTCAATATACACTCACTAATATATATATATATATATATATATATATATATACACACACACACACATACATACACACACACACAATTCATTTCTATGAACACTCGCATTGTTCTCGTCAATGCTAAAGTTGTGTCAGCGTCCGTAGAATTGTAACAATTTATTTTGCTATTAATTAAAAATAATAATCAATTTGAAAATCACTTATTTTACAAAAACAATGTCAGTTTTCTCCAGATGGTACCTGATGATTTCTAGGCTTTTTCTTTTTTTAAACGATCTTTTCGGGAGAAAGAGTTCGGTGTGGTGTCACTATGATCCGGGGGCACTGTTCGAAAATAAGTTCCAAAAATCAACATGCGTGGCTGCCTGTCATAACCACAGTTAAAGAGACCTCCTACGCAAGCTCTAGTTTCGAAATCTATAATTTGGTCCCTATGGGCACACGAATTACCTTTTAATTTTAATTTGTTTTTGTTCGGTCTGACCAAAGTCGTTGTGCGGTGCTCACTCGCCCCGCTATCACGGCACTTCAAAACATATAGTCCAAATTCTGAAAGGTATTCCCAGAACATATTTACAAAGACGGAAAGTGCAGATTTTATACATACGATACCGGGCACGATTAAAGGCTTGGGTCCAATTGATTAAGAAAACAGAACCAAAACTGTGACGAGACCGAAAGCCCGACAATTTAAACAGCGATGACTTACAGCTCATAATCAACCAACGTACCCCGCCGCTTATTTCAAAACAAAGTCCTTACAATCTGGAAGCATAGCACAAGCGAAAGTTACTTAGACCATTTTAAGACACACGGGGACTAAGAGAGCCAACACATGCACAGAAAACAAAGAATGCCCAAAGATAGGCGCAGAAAATAAATTGAATCCAAAGCGGCCATCTTGAAAGCAAATGATCAGATAGCAACAGACGGGGTCTCGAGCGAGCTATTTTCGTTTAAAATATCCAAATTGCGCACATGCCCGAGGACAGCGGTCTCGGCAACCGACAACGGCAAATATTTGTAAAGGTGTACCCACCTGCTTCTCCAGGAAACACTCCCGTTCTCGCTGAAGAAATCCCTAACAGAAAGAGTGTTTTCACTACGCTCTATAGTAGCCACAAAATGGCTTTTTTTCTGAAGCAGAAGATGGACTGCCCCATTTCATCACGTGGTTCTGTTCCTTCTTGGTGTCTAGAGATCGTAAATGAGAGACAGAAACTCCTTCTAAAAACGTTTTTTTTTTTTTCCAATACTGCCGGATGCCATAAACACGTCTGTGTTCGTCTTCTACGATTTAAAACGATGATATTACCAAACGCAAATGATAGTGTCCCAAATAAAACAGCCACTTTAAGACCTTTACGAAATGTTGACAAAAAAAGCGTACAACAAAACAGACTAGCAGACGTGCCTTTGGGGAACGCAAAACAACAAACTAAACACAAAAAACTTTTCTCACAGTCAAATAAGGGGTGATTGTTTTATGGAAAAATTCTATTTTATACCTCGACCCACAACAAAATACCTTCCCATATCCATATTCTGCGCATCAACGTCAACCATCTGTGGGTGCCGTCTAAACATGCAACCTCAAGAAAACAGCCTTGCATCGCATTTTCACTAACTCTGTATGACTGTACGAGGCGCAGAGGTACAACAAAACCGCGAATGTGTGCGCTCTTTTGTGTTGTAATGGCGTGTCAAAAGCGTGAAAATGATTTTGCATGAAGCTCATAGCCCATATGCTTATGAACATTATGAGTGTCAAAGTATTCAATGAGGCATTCAGAAAAAGAAAATAAAAATCTAGTTTTGACTATGGATTTATAAGAAACAGGTTATATATATATAACGTGTGTCATGCAAAATATTTGTACTAGTTATACAAAATGGAAAATGTTATTTATACGTTTAAAAAATGTATACAAAAGACCAAAGCTAGTCAATATAGAAAGACATTGTCATGGACTATACGCGCATTATTACATTTTTTTTTAAGAGAGAGAGAGAGAGAGAGAGAGAGAGAGAGAGAGAGAGAGAGAAATATTAAGGATATATTTCCTTAAAGTGACATGGCGATATATTATTTTATATATATATATATATATATATATATATATATAGGTTAAAATGAAACCTTTTTTTTCCTCCAACACCTGACACATATAAAGCCAAGGAATGAATGTACGTTTTAAGAAGCTGCAGTGAGCAAGTAATATCTGGATGTATTGATCTGGTAATATCAAGCGACTGCATCTTAGCTTTATTAGATCTGTCATAAATATCTTCAGGTGAAGTTCGTATCCTCGCTTTAGCAAGACTGATGCGTCATAACAGAAACAGCAAGAGAAGTGAAACATTCGTCTCGGTTTCACTATCCGGTAAACCCTTGATTATCATTATTTCTGTTATTCTTTTTTAAAGACCGGCCGTGCATGTACAAAAAACACGATACTCACAAAGCATGACAATGAAAACCTACTGCACAGTACCTACCGAATGTGTTAAAAACCCAAAGCAATGGGTTTTAATATCGTATACCTGCCATTTATGGAGTCCACGTTCCTCAGCTTAGCCTTCTATCACGCAAGCCACACACAATAAAAACAGCATTTACCAGAAGCGCGGTTTTTCTAAAACACTACATTGAGAACTTGGCCGAAGTTTGGATCACCAACAATCCGCAGGCAGTTAAACGCGTAGGGTCCGTATCTTGTAAGTGTGCGGGACTACGTATTGCCTGACACAGCTCACAATCGCATGTGTGTTATTGCGTGCTCAACCAGAACACGAGCGTCGGTTCTGTTGAACTTTTTAATCAATGGGCTATTGTATCAATATCTATATCGATTCACTGTCGCATGCGACTTTAACAAAGGTTATTATTCATCCCATTGATCGTGTTGTGCTTCGTGTTGTAGGCGTGCAATTAAACGAGAAGACCCGTTTTTCGATGGCTGTTCCATTATGGATTTCTCGCATTATATAGCCAACTAGCCTATATATTATTTTTTCCCAGAAAATACACCCTAAACACCCCGAAACGACAGCTTATTTATCAAGGTCGCTATACAATGTGCTCAATGCATCACTCCATATTGTAAGCCATGTCTAGTGAGTTCAGTATTATTAATATTATTATTATTATGCCTCTCTTTGTGAAGCCGATGAAGGCATCTGACGTTCTGTGATATTTTACCGAATTTGCACCGAATTCGCGTAGGGTGCGAGTAAGTTGTGATTAGATCTTTTTTGCAGAAGCACTTTCAAATCCCTCCGCGGGCGCTTGCAAGAAAATCGTTCGCTGAATTTTCACATCGTTTTAAATGGTTTAATTCACCGTGTAAAATATTTGACACAAAGACGTGCCTGAGTGTGCAGTAAGTGGGATATGAAGGTAGGCTCCAAAACTCCGCCTCGCTGCCAGTGTCCCTGCAATGCGCTTTACAATGCGAGATGATATCCTTAGGCTATCACGCAGGTAAACCAGAAGAATTAACATCTATACTCAAACACACGTGCTATGATTTTATATTTGCCACTGCTGGTGCACTCGAAATGTCTGTGGAGACTTGGTTAAAAGGGATGAACCAATAAATAATAATAAATAAAATAAACGACAGAGAAAAGGTTAGTCTTACAAATATATTGTACATATTGTAAATAAATAAATAAATACATAAATAAATAACCAAAGGCTTGTCACTTTTTAATATACACAGAACGCCTAAATACATGACTGTCTGGATTTGTGTTAATTATTAATCAATAGGCTAAAAACATATATATTTACATTGCTAATAAACTCCCATAACAGGCTTACTTCTCAAAACCTTTATCGATAATATGGGTTTTCAAAGTCGGAGGCACATTCGACGCTTCTGTGTGGCGCTTGTCAGAGAATTGCAGTGCGTTGTGTGGCACTCGCTGCACAGCGGGCGCTGCTTGAATGGGAGATGTAGTTAATAAGTTATGTGTATAAACGGCCACACTTCGGATAAATAAGCGATTCAAAAAATAAACATTTTCAGGACAGTGAAGTTGGGACCATATTAATAAGTGTTTGCGTTTTTTATTTCATTGAGCAAGCAAATCTTCTGCAGCGTCCAATCGCCGCTCTCCAAGCTCGACTGTTTTTACGATCAGACACGCAATGGATCACTGCAGACAACCCGCCAACCAGTCCATCAATCAACCTGCACTCCCACCCCAAAAATGAGAAACGGAAATAGTCAGTTTAGACCAACAAGACTCGGTTTCAACAGCGAATGCATTGTTGCAATAAGTTTTAATTTGTGTGCTTGTCATGGGACCGATATATTTACTGACTAAATAAATAAATAAATGGATGAATATAATTGTGTTTGCGGCTTAATGTGCAGCGCATATGTTTTACAGATTGAACTGTGAGTTAGTCAAAGATCAAACAAAACTGTCTTATTCCCTGTTAACAGCTTGTTCATTATCCACACCGTATACACGCAAGCGCGCGGTACTGTGTATTATTGAATTGTATATTATATTATATTACTGAGTCTATCAAATACGCCAGCCTCCACTGAAGTTGACTTTCATGAAAAATATGTCCAAAATATATATTTAAAGGCATGTTTTCTTTATATGTTAATACTGTATTAAATTGTGTATTTAAAGCTGTAGAACACCAAGCAATTATTTTTTACTTTTCCCGCAAATAATATATATCATTCCTTATAGTTTACTATAGTCTGACTTAGGGTTATAAATGTTGTTTATGTTGTTAATTATACACCTATAGTCTTGATTTTAGGCACTGTTGAGTATACATGAATCTGAGTTATTATTTGTACTATATACATATATATATATATATATATATATATATATATATATATGTATGTATATATATGTATATGTATATATTATGCTCATCTCCAAATGAATACTAAAATGTAATCAATAGCATGTGACAGTTTTGATAAGGTGACCACTTCCTACAAACTTTGCTTTATCGTAGCCTATGTTTTTGACAGGACGTGATGAAAGCACCGATCATTCAGATAGTCTATTCAATTTAAACGAAGCTCGGTAAGTGTCTTTACACTGGGCCCTGGATGTCCGAATCTAAAACGCCAAGTTATTGAAAAATATAATCATAATGAAAGTCGCACTCCAGTATGACTCACTTGTTTTCAAATAACAATAATCATATATAAAAAATAGCGTTTTACCCCTGATGACATTTGTCATATTTTCCGATGTTTTTGTTCAAATGAAAAACATCAAGAAAGCACTCTTGTCAAACCGTTCATCAGTTAATTGCATTAGATGTATAACATTGCGGTGTGCCATTGAGTGTGTTATGTATTTAACAGTCTGGGCAGACGTTATAGTCATTTCTCAGCGCATTCAAGGAAGAAAAAACAACATTTGGAAATAAAACAAAGAAAGAAATGCGTCAAACATCTCTTGCTATTAATTTCAACACGGCAGAATACTCACAAATGACATACAGCGGCAGTGCATGTGTGTGTGGAGCTAGACAGAGATATTGTTAGAGAATTGATTCATTGTATTGGAAGGCCTTTAAAAACATTCTCGCTGTAACTGACTGGGGTCTGGATTAAACCGAATACCATTATAAAGTGATAT